>NW_004955441.1:17303524-17526590 GCF_000276665.1 Chinchilla lanigera
GAACTTGGTAAACACATGCCTGAAATAGCTGAAATGATTGCAATGGAAATAAAGAAACAACTCCATAAGGCCATAGAAGAGATGAGATCAGAAATAGTCTCTCAGGCAAAAAATGAAGTGACAATAATAATGAAGGAACTGCTCAAAAAGTCTGAAGAAGAAACATACAAGAAAATAGAAGAACAAAGGCAAGGGAGAAAAGTATTACATGAAAAATATAGAAAGGAATTAGAATGCATGAACCAGATTCAAAGAGACTTCCAAGAAAACAAAGCTGCCATTGAAAACTACCAAAACTGCTTGAGTGAAGCTGAAGATAGAACCTCAGACTTTGAAGACAACATGGCAGCTAGTGACCATGAAAGAAAGGATCTCGTAAAATCAACAAGGATCCAGGAAAAGTCAATTCAACAGCTACAAGATGACTTACACTAGTGAAACAATGCGGTTTCTGATTTTCACTGTAGATCTGGCTAAAAGGAGCCTTAAGTACCTATACCACAGCCTAAACAATGGGCTGCCTTGAAATTTTCTTTACTAGAACAATTAATATTTAAATTTAGCATCACATAAAGTGTTAGGAATGGACAAAACATAGAAAAATCTTTGCCAGAATGAAATATGCATGTAGTCCCATATTGCTGTGGTTTGTGTCTGGATGTCCCCCCAAAGACTCATGCAGTCATTGGGCGGGCTTCTAGACTTTATGAATGATCCATGGTTCAATGTTGGGACTATGGATGTGAGTGTTACACCCACCCGGGGTGGGTAATTTGCATACAATATAAGGGAGGGAAAGAGGCTTGCTTGCTACTCTCCCCCTCTTTTGCTCTTGCTTCTTTTGCTGTCTTCTGCCACTATGAACAGTTGTCCTCTACCATATGCCACTCTGCCTCGGATCCAGCCAAGTATGGACTGAAAGATCCACAAACTGTGAGCTAAATAAACTTTTCCTTCTTTAATTTTTGGTGTTGGGTATTTTGTCCCAGCAACAAGAGAAAGGTAACGAAGACACATGTCTAATGGAGTCCTTCATTCTAACTGAAAACTCATGAGCCTGGTCTGTAGTGTCCACTTTTCTACCAACATTCTGGTTCTAAACTTTTTCTTGAGCTGCTCATTATGCTCAGCTTACAGCCTCTGAGCTTTCGCCATCTCAATTTCCATACATTTCTATACAAAGGAGTACTACTAAACCATAAAGAATGATAAATTTGAGATATTGATAGCTAATGGGTGGACCTTGAGGCCATACTCTTAAGTGAAATAAATCAGACCAATATGTAAATATTGCATGCTCTCTCAGCTGTGAGAAACGGAAAGGGTAAGAACCAAATGTAAAAAAAAAAGAAAAAGAACCAAATGTATAATAGCTGCTATGAAATAGGAAGTGATGTTCAAGGGGAAAGGGGAGTAGAGGGGTGGATGGAAGGGAAAGAAAAATTGAGAAAGAAAAGGATACAACGGAAACATTGCTTTGTGAATAAGGAGGGCAAGAGGGGTTGAAAAGAGGGACGGTTGAAAACGGGAAAAAAAGAACTAAAATGTGTTACATGCAGGCACAAATTCCCCATGATGAATGGAATCCACGCAAATCTATATTGTTACTTTTAAGGAAGCTTCTCTTTAATGGTTTATGCTTATTTTGTTCTGCTTCAGAAATTTTTGCCTAGTGCAATATGATAAAGATTTTCTCTTCTCTTCCAGAAGATAAATGATTTCATATTTCACGTTTAGATATATAACTAATCTCAAATTAAATTCTGGCTTTGGGTTGAGGTGTGAAGTTAAGATTGAGTTTTCCACATATCCGAGTCCTCAAGGATCACTTATAGAAAAGATCCCATTTTCCCTATTGAACTTCATGGGCACCTTTGTTATAAATCGTGACTATTTATGTAATAAATACTATGTATGAGGCACTTTGACTGCTTTGTAAATAAATAATTTAATCTACATATATGTTACAATATAAATTTTATTATATCTATATTATAAGTGAAGAAACTGAAGCCACAAATAGCTAAATAAGTGAACATTACCTAGTTAATGAACAGCAAATTCAGGATTCAAAAGTAGCCAATCCAACTCTAGGGCCTGAGAGTTTAACCTCTACTCCAGGCTAAGCATCAGGTATAATTTTTATAATTCATGTGATCAGTTATTTTTAATTATCTAGAGAGAAGTTATGCAGTTATTTTGTAAAGTAATTGATGAGATTAGTTTTAAATTTCGTGATAGTCTATACAGAATTAAATCATACGTCTGTAACCAAGGTGCTTAATTTCTCTGAATTTTAATAGGCTATGAAAGTGTTTATGATTCCTCATTAAAAAGTATATTTTGTAAAAAAGTACAAAATTTTCAAAATATGAAGTTTCACACAGCAAAATGGAAAAGTGACGATCAGTTGAGAGTGAGGACATCATCCTTGCTAACAATGATTTTCAGGTATTTCTGAAGAGTCAGTATTGAGCATGCAAGATATGTAACAGGAGAAAATATAAAGATGAGATTAACCATGTCACTTCATCACAAGGAACTTACAGTATTCTGAAATCTTATTTTACATTGTCAGTTATGTGGCATGCCTAATTTGGTTTGTATTTACTCGTGAACACTAGAAAATATATATTTCAGGTGAAGGTACAAATCTTTCTCTTTGTGGGAAATGACCAATTCTGTGGCAAGAAAAATAAATTTTTCCTTAAGAATATATGTTGAAGGGCTGGGGATTTAGCTCAGCAGCAAAAGCGCCTGCCTGGCAAGCGCAAGGTCGTGAGTTCGGTTCCTGGTACCGGAGAAAAACCAAAAAAAAAAAAAAAAAGAATATATGTTGAAACTTTGACAAGGAGGAGGGGGTAAGCTGATTTTGGTGGGAAATTATAGTGAGGGAATATTTTTCTTGTGGTTTATTCTATTAATAATGTTTATATCCTAAACATAAAGGCATATGTGCTTTGCATATATAATCATGTAAATGCAAGCATAAAGAAAAAAATAATGAATATTTGTATGTAAATCCATCATTTACTGATGCTATTATACTGAATTTTTGTCCAGGCATTATGCATTTATATTCATATATACAGTAAACATGTTCACATATATACATACATATATAAAAGTACATATGTGTGTATTTTTTAAAATATCAGATATACACAGTCTGTAGTTGCTATAGTTAGCATTTTAATCTTATTGTAGCACATGAAAAAATATAAACTTAAAAATAAGCTTTTAAAATAATTATAGAAAAGGAATAAATAAAAATAAGTATAGAATTGAATATTACATAGCCTTAATTTAATTTTTATAATATCCATTAACTGCTTCTACTGAAGTTCTCCAAATTCTTAGAGTTTTAGACTCCCACACATTCAAACAGCATAAATACTTTCTAAATATAAATGATTTACAGAGTATTCACATTTCCTTATTAGTATAACAATCAAAACTACACCAAATAAAGGAATCCTATGTAATGGGCTAGTACAGAATTTAATAACCTGTGAAGCCACATGAGAACTTATTATAATTCAGAAATGTATATTTTTCTAGTACAGTGATTCCCAATATGGTGTCTCTGGTCTCCTAGGGGTCCATGAAATAGTAATGATAGGCTTTGAGCTATTTTCAGTGTTTCAAAAGACTGAATATAAATCATATATTTGTCTGCAACAAAGCAAAATGCCAGAATGGAAGAAATTGTACAAGTTGGTAAGGTAGCACTGGTGATCTTGCACTAATCTAAAGATATGATTAATTGTTGCAGTTTTAGAATAACTGGAAAAGGAAAATTGAGTTAATCATTACTACATAAATTTAATGCTTGGTGGAAGAAAAATTTTTTAAATGATGGAGAATGCACAGGAAGCTTTTTTTTTCAAAAAGGTAACATTAATGGCAAAAATTCTATTTCAAGCAACATCTATCCACATGTCATTAAATTTAAGAAAAAATAATTAGATAAATCCTGCTATCAGGGACTTCTCATATGAGTGAAAATTCTGCTGAAAATTGTCAGATATTTTCAGATGCGATTCATGTCTTAATCTCAAAGTTGAAAAAAATCTATGGCCTAGAAATCCCATGTATATATTGTCATATCATCCTATCTATCTATCTATCTATCTATCTATCTATCTATCTATATATATATAAAGTGTGTGTGTGTGTGTGTGTGGTATATGATAAATATACTGGAATGAAGGTATATAGACCTATCATCTATGAAAAAGCTCACATTACCTCAGTCTTAATGGGTTGGGTATAGTAAGCATTTAGGCTCTTCCTGCAGTTGTCCTGCATGAGATGTCATTCGAGCTGACTTTGCAGCACCCGCCTCAGAGATTCCAGTAAAATATAGTCTGTATGGGGCACTGACAAAGGGCAAAATGATCAATGAAGTTTTAATGTTTATGATTGATGTACACTTGGCTCTGCTAGCACTGTTATCAATAGAAATTCTCTCCTTACAAAGCAGTGGCAGGATTCAACCTAATTAAATTGAGTAGCTTGTAGGAGTGAACATTACCTCTGGACAAATAATGCCAGAAACACATCACTGGAAAATAGAATCTTACTGAAGTGATTCTCAGATCAACAAGAAACTTTTCTCACTCTGTTTGATCTGCACTCTCAGGACACACACACACACGAAAATGAAAAAATGCCCACAGAGACTCCCACTTCTCCGAAAGCAAATCCAAGGGGCAATGATAGAGAGGAAAGCAAACACCAAATAGCAGAGGTCTAAAAAGTGATTAAAGAACTAAGGAAACTTGGCAAATTGAGAGAGCATGACCCAATAGATGACAGAGCTGATAAACAAAATGACCAATGTAAAGATGGGAGAAACAAAGAAAAATGAGGAGCTAATTAAATGCTCCAAAGCATGAAAATTATCAGCTTTATCAAGGCTATCGACTCCACAAAAAGGTGCCAGAGAGAAATATTAGAGATAAAAAAATTGTATAGAATTCTTAAATTGTAGAAATGACCAGTGTGAAGTCAGGGCAGCTGAAAGTGAGGGCAAAATGGAAAATCTCAACAAATTGCTCAGAAAAAAAACTTTAAAATGATTAGAACAAAAATTTATCCAACAGCTGCTAGATGACACTAAGACTAATCTAAGTTTCTTCATAGTTGTAGATAAATCAGAATACAGCACACATGGAATAAAAAATCTTTTTACAGAAGTTATAATAGAAAACTTTCCAAGTGCAAAGAAAAATTTAAACATATAGTAAGTGCGGCTTGTAGAACCCCAATTTGACTATGATGAAAAAGAAGCTCCCCATGATAAAGAATAGTCAACTCGGACGTGCAACCCCTAAAATCTTAAAATGGTGAAAATTACATATAAGTGCAAATTCATCAGGATTATAACAGACTTCTCAGCACAAAATTTAAAGGGCAGGAGTGAAGTTTTTCAAGCTCTAAAATAAAATAATTTCCAACCCAGGCTACAGTGTACTGCAAAACTATCAAACTTGGTGCAGAAGCAAGGACATTCTACAACAAACAGAACCTTAAGGTAGATGAACACCACATTAACACTCTAAAAATATTCAAAAATATCCTAGACAAAGTCAATGAAGCCAACAAAGTAAAAAAAAAAAAAACAACAACAACAACAACAAAAAAAAAAAAAACAGATGGAATGAGTACATCAAACAAAGTACATAGTTAAGCAAAAGAAAGGAGTCATCAACAGAACAAGAATTTTACAACAAGAATAAATCAGTATCTTTAAGTAATAGCTCTCCACATAAATGTCCTTAACACCTCAATTAAAAGACACAGATTATCAGACTGAATAAAAAAAAAAAAACCAAAACCCAACAGTCTGTTGTGTTCAAGAAACTCATCTAATCCAAAATGAAACTCATAGACTAAACAATGAAAAGATGGAAACCAATATTTCATGCTTCAGGATGCTGAAAACAAGCGGGAATAGCAACGTTGTTCTCAGACAAATTGAACTTGAAGCTAAAACTGATCAGAAGAGGCAAAGAAAGTCCCCATATAATAGTTAAGAAAACAATTCCACAGGAATAGCTAACAATTTTAAATATATGTTTACCAAGTGCTGGAGGACTTAGCTTCATTTAAAAAAAAAAAACAAAAACCTACTAGACCTAAAAGATCAAATAAACACCAACACAGTCACAGTGGGTGACCTCAAAACCCCCTTTTCACAAAGAGATCAATAATAAAACATCTGAAAAGAAATATCAGAGCTGAGCTACATGTTTGAACAAACTCACTTGACAGATAGCTACAGAGAATTACAATAGAATATACACTATTGTCACCAGCGCACAGAGCCTTCCCCAAACCAACCACATGCTAGTCCACAAAGCCTACTCAAGGAAATACAAAAAAAAAGGGAAATTACTTCACGTGTACTAATAGATTATTGTGCACTAAAACTGGAAATCAATCACAAGAGAAATTATAGAAAATTTATGAGCTCCTGAAAACTTAATAGCACAATCCTGAACACCCAATACATCACAGAAAAATTAAAGAAGGAGGGAAACTATTTCTAGAATCAAGTGATAACGCCAGTGCAACACTAGAACCTGTGGGACACAATGACAGTGGTCCTGAGAGGGACATTTATTGCAATATATGCAATAGACATGAGGAAAGCAGAGCAAGCTCGGGTAAATAACTAATGATGAACTCAAGATACTTGTGAAACAACAGCCTTACCAGAAGACTGGATTAAGGTTGGAAACATAAAGATCACAGTGGAAATCAACAAAATTACAATATGAAAGCATAATGCAGGGCTAGGGAGATAGCTCAGCAGCACTGTGCCTGCCTGGAAAGTGCAAGGTCCTGAGTTTGATTCCTGGTACCAAAAAAATCCTCCAAAAAGGACAATAAAAATAATCAATGAATTGAGCTGGCTCTTGAAAGAAGAAACAAAACTGATAAACCCTTAGGAAAACTTACCAAAAGAGGGAGAGAAAGGTCTCACATCAATGCAGATGGAAATGAAAAAGTTAAAATCACAACAGCCACCACTGAAATCTAGAAGGTCATTATTAACTACCGTGAAAAATTGTACTCCAACAAATTAGAGGATCTGGAGAAATGGATGTATTCCTAGATATGGGGAATTACCAAAATGAACCAACAAGACAAAATTTCTGAGCAATTTGATAATAAGAAATCATATTGAGGGAGTAATAAACATCTGACAACTAAGGTCTTGATGGATCTACTGCTAATTCTGTGAGACCGTAAGGGAGTACATAACACCAATATTTTCAAACACTTTGTTGAAAGTGGATGGTAAGAAGTTCTTCCAAACTCATTCCTCAAAATCTAGTGTCATTTTGATTACAAAATCAGACAAGGATCCAACTAAAGAAGAAAAGTACAGGTCAATCTGTCTAACAAACATAGACAAAAAATCCTCAATAAGACAATAAGAAGTAAAATGCAACACATCATCAAAGGATCCTACATCATGACGTGGCATCCCAGAATGATAAGCAAATCAATGTATGTAATACACACATCAATAGAAACAAAATACCAAGAGCATCCTTCACAAAACTAGAAAAAACAATCTCAAAACTCACATGGATCTCGAAGAGACCCAGAATAGCAAAAGCAATCCTGGGCAAGAAGAGCAAAACAGGAAGCAATCCAATTTTAGACTTCAAATTGTACTACAAAGCTCTAGTGATAAGAAAAAAAGCAGCACGGAGCAGGCACAAAACACCAAAAGAGGTGGTCAGAGGAATATAAGAGACTATATGTCCACCAACAGAACAGGCACAAAACACCATGCTGGTCAGAGGAATATAACAAAGAATGCAGAAACAATCCCAAGCACATTCAACACTTCATCTTCCACAAAGTGGCCAAAAACACACATGGCAGTAAAGATACTCCCCTTAGTACGTGGTGCTCAGAAAATTGGCTATCCACGCGCAGAAGATTGAATCTAGACCCATACCTTTTACCATGTACTAAACTAAAATTAAAGCAAAGATCTACATGTTAAAAGTGAAACACTTGCTAGGTATGGTGGCACACACCTATAATCTCAGCATTTGGGAGGACAAAGCAGGAGGATCGCTGTGAGCTCAAGGTCAGCCTGAAGGACAAAACAAGACCTGCCTCCAAAAAAAAATTGCAAAACAGAAACACTGAACCTGCTAGAAACTAAATTAGGTAAAACTCTTGAGGTCATAGGTATGGGCGTGGACTTTCTGAATACTATCCCAACTGCACAAGAACTAGCATCAAAAGTCAGCATATGGGATTATATCAAATTAAAAGGGAATTAACGAACAGAGTGGGAAGACAACCTACAGAATGGAAGAATTTTTGCCAGTTATTTCTTGGACAGAGGACCAATACATAGACTATATAAAGAACTCAAAAAATTAGATGCCCAATTAAAAGACCCAATCAAAAAATGGTCAACTGAAATGCATAGATAATTCATGGAAGAAGAAATACAAATGGGCAATAAATACGTGAAAAAATATTCAACATCCTTGGCCTTTAAACAGTGCAAATTAAAACAATGCTGAGATGTCATCTTATTCTAGAAGAAGGGCAAACATCAAGAAATAAAATAATGAAAAACAGTGGGGGACTGGGGCAGTAAAAAGAACTCTCCTTTATTGTTGGTGGGAATGGAAACTAGTGCAACCACTATGGAAATTAGAATGGAGATTCCTCAAAAAAATTAAATATAGGAATTCCATTTGACCCAGTTATTTCCCTTCTAGGTATCTTTCTGAAAGGTGAAAGACTTCATGTTAGAGCAATGCAGGCATACCTATGTTTATAGCAGCACAATTTATAATAGCTAAACTTTGGAAGCGGACCATATGTCCACCAACAGATGATGGATAAGAAAATGTGCTATTTATGTACAGTGGAGTATTTCTCAGCTATAAACGAGAACAAATTTGAGCCATTTATAGGCAAATGGATGCACCTTGAAAACATAAGGTTGAGTGCAGATACACAAGCTTAAATACCATACGATTTCTGTCCTATGAAAAATCCAAAGCATAAATAAAGGGAAAAATGAGTGATGGACACTAGGAAACAGGAAGGCAGATCTTTTGCAAATATAAAGGGGACCAGGAGATGAGGGGGGAGTGAGGAGGAGGTGAAGAGGAAGTAAGAAAGGGAATTAAGAAGTGTCATATATACGCACCAAATACCTACCATGAAAGTAGGCACGTGTGTCTTCAACATGATAAATAACATAATAAATAAGTTAAAGTAACAAACCCTTTTACAGGGCAACTTGTCAATATCTAGTAAATCAGTATCAATTTATAAATGTTCACAGCAATTTTGGATCTTCAACTATAGTCTAAAGAAGCCCATGCACATTTGAACAGACATCTGGAAGAATATTTCTTGCAGCAATGTCTATAACAGTGAATAAATGAAAACTACCAATGTGCTCACCAGTGGTATGCTCATACAATGGAATTTTATTCAGCAATTTGAATAGAGGAGAGATTATATCAACCAAAAAAAAAAGGAAAATTTTGTCAGTGCCAAAACACAACCTGCCTGACTGCATTTTCTATTCTTTTATCCTGGTCCTGGGAATTTGAACCCATAACCTCCTGGCAAGTGCTCTAGCATGTCTTAGTCTAATTTCTGTTGCTATTCCAGAATCCCACAGCCTGGACAATAGATAAAGAAAAAATAATTATTGTAACAAAAGAAAAGGGATCCAAAATGATCATTATGATATATATATCAAAATAAATGTAAATATTATGTATTATAAATATACACCAATAGGAAAATGATGAATAAAATTACCAGACAGAAGAATAACAATGTTTATTCTTCTTTCAAATGTTGTTGAAAAAGTTTATATAATAATTCAGGTAAAGTGCTAACCTTTGATATATTGTTATTATAGTCATTGTTTAAGATTATGCCCTGAATAAACTGTAAAAATGCCTTTGAATGATATCGATGTACCTTAAAATAATTTCCACAAAAAGACTGACCAGCTATTTAATAACTGAGTCAAAGTAGCACTGACCAATTTTGCCTTATTAATGTATTTACAAGTATTGTCAATTATTACTCAAGAACTTTATTATTTTCAGTAAAATGGGAGAGTTTCCCTCTGGCAAAATTAACTGTGTTGTTAAAACGAATACATATTTGTCTAACAATAGTGACAAAAGTCAAATTTTTCCTTCAGATGATTCCCTGAGTGTGGAATGTTTTCTTTCTTTATCAATGTTGTTGATCTGTACATTCCTTAGCAGTATCAATCCATTTCTTTACAGTTTTTTTATTGCCCCCAAGAACCCCAGTCTCTAATATAAGCTAACACATCAGAGCTTCAGCATTGGATTCTGGTTCATATATTATGATGGGAATTAGTGCCACGTTGATTGGTTTGTTTGTAATAAAACAAGTCAACAGATTTTATTTTTTACAGAAGATAACCACATATTTTGACTTGTACAGTACTTATATCCACTTAATTTTCATCTCTATTGTTCTTTTGAAACTACTCTCTTTAAAATAAAAAAATTTAAAAATAAAATTACCACTAAATATGTGCACTTATGTTTCTATTCTATTTGTTTGCAAGATAATTTTTTATTTCTTATAGGTTGTAGGTAATGTGAAAAGTGCAAACTGTAAGACAATTATTTTTCCACTGAAATATATGTTAATGCAAACACATGTATTATTTAATTAAGTAAGTAATTAATTTTTTTTTTTTTTGAGACAGGGTCTCACTATGTAGCTCAGGCTGGCCTTGAACTCATTATGTTGCCCAGATTAGCCTGGAACTTGCAACGATCCTCCCGTCTCAGCCTTTCAAGTGCTGGGATTACAAGTGTGCACCCTCCTACTAGCCACGTGTATTATTTTCATATGAATACATGATAGTGATGACAGCCAATAATATCAATCACAAGAATGTAGTGATACCTCATGAATTTCCAGTATACACTGATATTTAAGCAGAATTTTGAGCAATGTCATCTAGGAAATAGTTAATAAAATCTAGAACTCAAATTAGTTTTCCAATTTTGACTTCAGCAAACACTTTTTATATGCAGTTCATATCCCCCAGCCTCATTTATCCCTAAGGATTTGGGAAGCTTATGTGCAGACACAATTTCTTGGTAACGGATACTACAGTGATTAACTCCACACAGGACAACCTGTGCTGGAAGTGTCTTCCACCATGCTTATTCTAGGTTTTGTTCACCTCTGTCTTGAGACAGTTTAATTAACTTGGCAAATTAAGGCTCCATGAATCCACTCTCTGCCCGCCCATGTGCAGCTGACAACATACCTTGCTGTTCCTCAGCAGGAGAGACTGCTTTGCAAAGTGAGGGCTTATTGCCTCAGAAAACAGTTGTGTAGGATTGAGCAGTTTACGATACTTAATTCTGAGTGAATACGTATTGCATAGTTTAGGTTTTTCTTGACTTCCTCTCCTCAGGCCCACTTTTTCTCACTCTTCCTTCGTTTATAAAGTATAGACACAAAACCTCTTCTGAAATTCTGTGTTCTGGGGAAACAGCTAGGATAGTGTCATACATACTAGCTTATTTATTGTGTAGTTACACAGTGTAATTAACAGTGGGTCTCCTTTCGTTCTCAAAAGTGTTCTGGTTTGTATCCTTAGTAGTGTGGTTGTTTCAAATAGTAACACAATGTTTGCTAGTTTAGGGTTCCTGTTACTCATGCGCTTAGTAAAGTAATGGATGTACAAAGGAATCAACAAATATTCATTTAATGAGTCAAGGAAGCAAGTTTTAAAATTTCATTAAATTAATATTCAATAGAGTGTATAATACCTAATGATATAATTATAGTCATCCAACAGTATGTAATAATGTAATTATATAATAGCAATGTAACTAGGCAATGTCCAAGTAATAATCAGATGACATGACATTCAAACCAAAAGAAGTATAAATACTGTTGTATTCAGTGTTTGCAAGAATATATTTTTTAAGAGTAACTTTTGGGAAAGGAGTCAGAGAAATCCTCATAGTGGAAATATCACTTAAACTCAAATTATTGAGTGAATTATTGAATGAAATGGCATTCTCAAACCTGGTAAAAGCAAGTAAGCATACCAAGTAAAAGTTAAGGATGCACCAGTGATGAGGGTGAACGTTAGTTGAATCATTTGAAGAAGAGGAAGAAGAAGAAGAAGAAAGAAGAAGAAGAAGGAGGAGGAGGAGGAGGAGGAGGAGGAGGAGGAGGAGAAGAAGAAGAAGAAGAAGAAGAAGAAGAAGAAGAAGAAGAAGACATTTAGTTAATTTTAATTTTCACATTTTAATATCTCTGAAAGTGGCATGCATCTACACCTCAGCCTTACTGGTGTATAGTCAATAAAAGTATGTATTTACAGCATACAGTTTGCCTTTTTGAAGTCCTAATCACAATCAAGTCATTGAACATCTCCATTCCTCAACTTTTTGGCATGATGAGAACATTTAAGATCTACTTTTTGAGCAATTGTCAAAGATACAAAAGTTACTATTGACCGTGCTATGCAGCAGATCTCCAGGAAGTATTCATCTTGTTTAACTGACCTTGTCAATGGCATCTTTATATTTTACGCAGCATGACAATCTCATCTGACTTTTAAGAAGGGGGCAGAGCAAGTGGATGAGCCTTGTAGCAGAATAACTAACTTGGAACAGCATCACCAGGTTTTGCTGAAAGCTGTGCTTTTATGCAATAGGCCAGCAAGGACAAAAGCATGTTTTTCAGCGACAGGAAGTGTTAAGATTCTAGTATCACTGTGAAGAAGGGATGTGTGGAGAGATTGGAGAGAAGGAAGGCCTCCAGGAATCTGTTATAATCGTCGTGGCAAGGACCAAGGCTGTGGTAGAACAGAGAAAAAGAACAGAAGAGGTGAATTAAACAGACTTCACGTTGCAAAATCAGTGGGATCTGGGACTGACTGAACGTAAGAACCGAGAAGAAAGGAAGAGGTGAGAAGATGATACTGAGCTTTCTGACCTATGGCTACAGGAAAATCAAACAAACGGAGAAAACACAAGGAGGAAGAGATGCTGGGGGAAAATATGAAAACAAGTACTAAGCATTTAAATTTTAAAGTTTTTCCCTAAAATGCCAGTGAATGTGGCCCGTACCACTTGTCTGAGCTCAGACAAGAGATGGACACTTGAGCTACGTGTCACTAATGTATAGTGAGGTACTGAAAGTGTAGACTTAGAAGACATCCCCCAGGCAAAGCATGAGAGCAAGCAGAAAAGCCAAGGGGTACAGTGACGGGCTAATTTCTGGAAAATAAGGAGAGTGGCATTTGAGGGCATCACGGAAAGCTGGTGAAAACGTCAGAAGTGGTTCAGAAAGGTGAGTCCAGGGACACTCAGCATGGATGGAAGCTAATGAAGACAACAATGAAAAGTTTGAGCATTTCCGGGGCAGTTAATTAAAATGAGGAATTAAGGTAGAAAATTGTTCTGGAGAGCTTCAGCCAATCTTACTGAGAGACTTTCCTTTTCCTGTACAGCAGAGCCATGTGGCGTGGCGCATTTGGGCGTTGTGCTCCAGAAGCAAGAGCCTCTCTGAGTGCGAACGTGTACTTCCAAAGCAGTTGGACGTGACAGGAAGCAGAACAGAGCACAGCCAGGAAGAAAGTCGTGCATTTGTTTATTAACTGAGACAGGCAAGTAACCGAGCTGGGGAGTCGAGGCAACAGAACTAAGATGGTTTTAGCAGGAAGAAAGTGGGATGCAATCAGAGCAAAAGCGAAGCCATCCCCCGAGAATGAGAACAAATCTCCTTTCATCAGGTAAATTCCGGAGGCAAAAAAAATCCGTGGTGCTGTGTCTGTAGACGTGGTGAGAAAAGATGAACGTTGTGTTGATAAAGACTTTGAATTTTCATTAAAATTGTTTTATTCAGATTATTTGTTTCCAAACTACATTATAGGATGCAAGGATAAATTGAAGGACACTTGTAAATGTTTCAGGGATTTCCTCGATATTTTACTCTGAATTTCCAAATAGTTAAATGGACACTAAGGAAAAGCTAATAAAAACTTATAAAGAAAGAGCAAACCCCCATCAACGAGACGTGTGTTTCCTAAAGCCTCGTGGAGGTCTGAAATCATGATTATACGCACCGCAGTATGTAATGGAGATATTTTCCCGTATGGTTTGGACCATGGCCACATAGTAACAGAGTTAAATTGTGCTGCTGCATTTGATGTCTGATTGCCGTTAGCCTTGCACTTTAAAGCCTTTGTTAAATAAAAAAGGGTCATCTGTGTACAAATACCGCAATTCCATAACAGTTGTGCTCCTTACCGGGAGGATTCCTGAGCGACAAGAGCAACGCGGGATTCACCACCAGGACACGCTGTGAAAAGGCAGGATGCTCAGCCGGAGGCACCGAGTGGGTCGCCAGGAAATTACTTCATGCGACTCAAGAGAGCGCACAATTTAAAACATGCTTTGAGCATTTCTGGACTTTTAAAATTGATACTTTCAGGTAGAGCTGACTGTGGGTAGCTCAAACTTTGGAAAGGGAAGCCTCGATAAAGGGATCTACTGTACAGACTTTCATATGACACACTCTCACATGGAGGATATGACAAAGGCCACTAACCCATTCATTTGAATCAGCAGAGTAACTCTTCTGCTCTCTGTTATCAGAAGAGCGTTCTCTAAGACTGAAATGTCAGAAATTTGTTTTAAAAGTTAATATTTGTAACAATGTCTGTACATGAACAAAATTTTTCATTGTACTCAATGACTAAAGAAGAAAATAAAAAATAAAATATTGACTTTTTTGTTGTTGTTGTTTTTTGTTTTTTTCCGGTACCAGGAATCAAACTCATGACCTTGCACTTGCCAGGCAGGCGCTGTGCCGCTGAGCTAAATCCCCAGCCCCTAAAATATTGAATGTGAAGCAAGACTGTGAACCATAAGCAGCACAGCAAACATTTTTGTTCTTCAGACAGCTTTGGTATTCTTTGTGACAGATTTTAGAATGATTAGATTTTCTAAAATTCCTGATAACAAAATAGCATTTTTGTTTTTTACATACTGCTTTAGAATATACTGAGAATTTGGTAGTAATAGTCTATATACTGTCATTTCTTTTTAATATACTGATATGAGTTATTCTCTTGGAAAAAGTATGTACAGCTGGAGAAATGCATAGTAAATTAACAAAGGACTACTTAAGTTAGGTGTCTAAGATTAGTGTATGAAATTTGTATTTACGTGGTTGATGTCAGGGAGGTGAAAAACACAGGTCAGTGGAATGTGTGATAGAAGATAGTATGCATCGAAAATGAAGCAAATTATGTGTTCCATGCGAATGTTTCCTATGTATGTTGTCTAATTCATCAAACATTCAATATGAGTAATTTAACATAATGAAACTGGAATTTACATGCATGGTTTTAGACTTTAATTTTCTTTGTATTTTTGATCTTTCTAACTTCAAACCCTTGTAGTTCAACTTCAAGGAAGACCAAAGTTGTAGAGAGTGGGATATTCATTTTTCTCCATGTCAGTATTCTTTATAGGCAAGTATTACTTTTGCTTTAAATAAAGAATTCAGTGACCAAAGAAACAATGGCTTCTAACATTCTTCTTTTTTTCTTTCTTTCTCTTTCTTTGATACTGGGGATTGAACCCAGAACCACTTCACCACTGACCTACATCCCTAACTCTTTTATATTATGAGACTGTGTCTTGCTAAATTGCCCAGGCTCGCTTGGAATTTGCGATCCTTCTGCCTTGGTCTCCCAAGTGCTGGGATGACAGGACTGTGCCAACATGCCCAGCTATATCCATAATGATGTTGACTGTGGTGTAAAGCTTGATTCTGTCTTGTGAATTATCATAAAACTTTTTTCAAGAGAAGCAGAATCAACTTCGCACAAACATAAACTCAGCAACTTCCTCCAAGCAACTTTCAGCAGGTGCAAAATTCTCCACCCCTGCCCCTTAAATTTCCACCTAAAACATCTTATTATTTAATTCTTTTCCCTCCTTCGTAATGGCATTGCCTTAATTTAACCCTGATTTTGTGTCACTATCGTCTATATATATATATTTTTTATCCTCAGGGGGACTCTGAACACAAAATCTGCTCACCACTTCTAAGGCTCAAAATCACTTGATAAATGTAATAAATTCTATTTCCTGTGCATTTATTATGTGCCACACTATTCATATCACCTTCTGTGAATTCTTTCCATATATCCTCACTCCAGTCCTATGAGGTAGTTATCTCTGTTTTCCACATGAGGAAACTGAGACATATCAAAGTTCAGCAATGGGCCACTCTTGCCATGCCCCGGGGCCTGGCCAGCCTCACCATGACCTAGTGGGGCTGCCTGCCCGCTCCCTGCCACAGTTGCCATCTGTCTGTCTGTCCCTTGCCTGGTAGCTAAATTATAAACATTTGACCTCACTCAGAATGTGCAAAGAAGAATAATGGAAGCCCCTGAATACCTTGCTGTGGATGAAACTGACTTCAGAGATGATGAATCTTATTCAGTCACATCGCTCAAGACCATCCCAGAACTGTGCGGAGGATGTGACTCCCACAGTGAAGACAGAGCAGCCACCCCCAGCAGCAGACAATCTGGACAGAACTCATGTTGGGTACAGAAACAATCACTACACACGGCTGCACCACAAGGACAGGCAGAGTGTCCGCAGCACCTCACCTCTCTGAAGGAGGAGGATCGTCTCTACGAGTGCAGCATAGAGAAGTGGACCCCGGCAGGCCTGGCCACGAATGGCCAGTTGGTGTGTGTACGCTGGACGGTGAGTGAAACTGAAGCCACTGCAGAGTTGAGTTGTTCTAAGGATTTTCCGAACCTTATTCATTATGCAGGTTGCTATGTTCAGGAAAAGATTCCTTTGTGGCTTCTTCAGTTCATGGGAGAACAAGGCATCTCCCTGGGTGAAGTAGACCAGAAGGCAACAGTGCTGTGCATGTAGCCTCGCCGCAGGGTACCCCGGGTGCGTACAGACTTAGGTTGAGTATGCAGCGAGCATCACCATGCATGGCCTCACAGGTGGTGAAGCTGACCAAGCAGCTGAAGGAACAGACTGTGGAGTGTGCTATGCTACAGACCCAACTCCACTGACTCCTGGAAGTACTTAAATCTGAGGGCAAGTCACGACCTTCTTCACCCAGTTCACCTTCTTCACCAGCTTCCAGAAAGTCCCATTGGAGAGTTCCAGAGGCAAGTGAGAAGTCTGTAGCCAAAAGCAGACCAGAGCTGGGTGTGGTGGCACACATCTGTAATCCCAGCACTAGGGAGACTGAGGCAATCGGATCATTGTGAGTTCGAGAACAGCCTGGGCTACAAAGTGAGCTCAAGCCCAGCCTGAACTGCGTAGTGAGAACCTGTCTCACAAAGAAAAAAAAAAAGCAAACCAAGAATCCAAAAAGGGATCCAAATTCTTGGAGGCCTGTCAGCCTCCATCTGGGTCAGAGCCAAAGCAAAAGATCATGATTCTGATAAAATTCTATGCTAGTTATCCAGAAAAGGAGTCTCAGAGAATGTCTGAACTCAGGAAAAGCTGACTCTGGAACTCCAGGATCCTCAGACATTTTATAGAAATTCGAGGAAGATCCCTCTGGAGAAGAGGAAACTGAAGTTAGCCAGGCTGCGGCACCTGATGCAGAGCGGGCTGAGTGAGTCTGACACTGACTCCAACAACTCCGAGGACCCCAGGCACACCCGGTGAGAAAGGCTGAGCGCCCGGCCACAGCCCATCGTGGAGAGCGCGCAGAACATGGACAGCACAGAAAGCTTACACCTGATGATAACGAAACACTCCTTGGCATCAGGACGTAGGTTTCCATTTAGTATGAAGGCCTCCAAATCCCTAGACAGCCATAGCCCATCTCCCACCTCAGAGAGCAGTCCAGGGTCCAGGCTCGGGGAACACGCCTCCAAGCCAACCCTCTGGAGATCCTACACAGTCCCGCCCTGACAGCACCGCTGCCCAGAAAGTTGCCAAGAGGCCCAAGAGTGTCCTCGAGTCCCTGTCTTCCAAGCACCAGACGTCTCAGAACTTGAAATTCAGAGTTACTTTCGAGAAGCGGGTGGTACAGTTGGAACAAAGCGGCCCTGAACTAAAGGGAAACAAAGACAAAGGCAGACCCTCCCATGGAGCTCCACAAGTAGCGAACCCGACGAACCACTGAGAAGAACTTTTCGAACCTTCCGGTCCATCATGGAGACACTAAGCGGCAACCGGAACAATAATAATAACTATCACGCTGCCCTTAACCGCACTTGGAAAGAGGCTGGCAGATGCCAAGGGAAAGGTAAACCCCGGGAGCTCGCGAGCTCTGCTAGCAAAGGAAAGAATAAAGCTGAGACGCACAGCAGCTGCGTCAGTCTTCCCCGTACCACGCCGACTGAGGGCATCTGCATAACTGCACGGCAAAATCACATCCATAGAGAAATGGAGAAGCCCTGCAGCACAAAGCACATCGCGGAGCCACAGTCCAAAGAGCTGTTCTTGTAAATCACCTTTTAATATCTCTCACTGATGCCCTTGGACACCGTTGGAAATTACTGGACTATCTTCTGTGGAAGCAAAATGACAAGAATAATTTCTCACCAGCAGAAGAACACAGTATCAGGATGCCTTAAATGTATAGGGTTAGACTAGAAGATACATTTTGGGGTGATATTTGTGTATATAATTTGCTTTTTTATAAAGGTGCTGTTTAAGAGCGTGGCTGGGCAAATGTGTGTTTTTTGACATTGGATGCATTCAACCTACTCACCAGACCTTCCCCAAGTCACTGACACCATTTGGTATTTCATGGATTGCATGAGTATTTGCTAATGTTGGTTGAACTTGTTCGACTCAGCTCCTCTGTGAGACCAGGTCAGTGGTGTTATTTTCTGTCAAGTTTTTTTTTTTTTCTTTTGTCATTTCTACTTTTTGTATAAAGGAAATAAAACAATGTTATCAGCAAAAAAAAAAAAAACAACAGCTCAGCAACCTTCTCAAGTTCACACATGCGTGGTGGTGGAGGACTCAACTCCTGAAGTTTGACTTTGGCAAGGTGCTGATGCCCTCTTCCACACGATGCTTTTTGCAAGCCTCTTGCAATCTAATACAATTTTAAATGCTTAAAGCTGCTGATTCTCTGTGCCTCTTGCCTTGTACACATGCTTCAGTGCATGTAGATGAACTTCCTCTTCCAGCACTTGCATTTTTTTGGTTTTTGTTTTTGCCTGAAGGCTTTAGCTAGCCTCTGGGGTTTGCTTTGCTTCTTGTGTGTAAGTCTCAAGGATCAGGTGTCATTATTTAACACTCATTGTGAACCAATGATCAAAGAGAGGTCCCGATTTGCCTATTTTTTGTTGTTGTTGTTGCATCAGGAATCAAACTCAAGACCTTGTGTTTGCCAGGCAGGCGCTTGTGCCACTGAACTATATCCCCCACCCTCGGTTTGCCTATTCCTGTGGCACCCCTCTCAGCTTGCTTTTGCACTGACTTCAGAGTTTCCGGTGGGATTACACAATTAAATGTTAACATGTTCCAGAACAAACCCTTAATTGCCCACCTCTTTTCCTACCAGTCTTCCTCATTCTTCTTTGTGTGTTTTTTGGGTTTCCTATAAAATAAGCTAATGGTACCCCCATTGCTTGTTTAAGTACTATTTCTGGAGGTTTTCAAAGCCCATGGTGCAGACATGAGCATCTGGGCTTCTGTCCTTTCTCCCAGACCACCTCTCCTACCTTCTGTCTTGGAATCCGGCAGTTCACTCGGCTTCCTGGGCATGCATGCTCTATCAGTCCTTTACGTGCAGTGGTGCAGGGTCAAGTTCCTCCATGTAGCTTGGTCTTGCTTTCATAATCTAGCTGAGAAATCCTTGCTAATATTCTTCCTCAGTTTAAAGTTAAAATATACTTCCCTCATTGCAGAGGTTTGCCTGAATTTCAGAGAAATGTAATGAGCATTGCCTCCGTTGTTGCAGTGTGTATTCAGTCATCACAGTGATTATCTTAGTCTTTTAAATGCAAGCTTGCCTGTTTCCTTCCTACTAAAATACAGGCACCTTGGTGACATAAAACGGATCACTATACATCTTCTCCTCAGTGCTCACAGTAGAAGCTTGACGACCCTGTGTCATGGTTTGTGTCTGGATGTTTCCTAAAGCCTCATGCAGGCATGGGGCAGCTTCTAGAGTTTGTGACTGATCCATGGTCCATGCTGGGATTATGGGTGTGAGCGCTACACCTGCCCTGGGGCAGGCAGCCTGCGTACAATATAAGGAAGAGAAAGAGGCTTGCTCTCCCTGTCTCCTCCCTTTTGCTCTTGTTGCTTTCGCTGTCTTCTGCTGTCATGAACTGTTGCCCTCTGCCATGTGCCACCCTGCCTTGGAGCCAGCTGAGTATGGACTGAAACCTCCACAAACTGTGAGCTAAATAAACCTTTCCTTCCATTAATTCTGGATGTTGGGTATTTTGTCTTAGCAACCAGAGAAAAGTAACTAAGACACCATGTCAAAAGAGTTATGAAATATTTTGGGTTTTTTAAAATTAATATTAAAATTTAAATAATATTTAATTTTTCTTTATAAATAACTTGTGGCTCATTAATTGCCAAAAGATTTTCTATGTCTAGCCTAATGTTATGGTGAAAACTTCAAATGATCTACAGATTTTTATTTTGTGTAACTAATATTACAAAGTATTGGGAGATTTGGGCAAAATAGATTTTGAAGTATCTATATTGGTTTACCTGGGATTTATAGAAATTAAATAAATATAATCATATTACTACAGAGAAACGGAGGCTTTCACTATATGGTGAGGCTATATTTTGTTATTTTTTCAATTTTATTATGAAATGCTTAATGAAAAGTAAATAAACAAAAATAAAAACTCAAAATGTACTTTAATAGCATAAATAATGATTGCATTCCTTAAGTATGACATAAAAAATTCTTCAATTTAGTGTAAGATGTTAATATTATGAATTAATTTTTTTTTTTAGAAATGAACCTTAACTTATTAATTAAGTGAATGAATTTCCTGTGGAGTTAAATGCCGTTTTCAATGGTTTCTGTCCATAGATACAATTTTCATACAGCCTAGTCTGCATTTATAGTTTCTATTTACACTGTGTAATTTCTTTAGGTGTATACACATATTATTCTAATTTTCTATTCCTAGTTGGTTGCCTCCCCGTCTCTAAGACTGAAGTCTCTTATACTGCATATTGCTGTCTTCAGATCAGTCATTCTGATTACCAGATTCAAGCGTGCAAAAGTGGTCAAGAAAAAAGAAAATTTTAAGCATTTTCTGTTCCTTTCAATAAACCAGAGACATCAGCAATGCACCTATCCCAGCTATCTTTGTCTATACATATACAGTTTATTTTTCATTTTAAGGAGAAAATAACCAAAACAAATACATAAACAAAACAGCATAGAAACCAATAAAATGTTTTAGAATGATTTAAATGATGCAGAATTTCAACACAAAGTGATAGGATATTAACAATGGTTGCTATATTATGTAATGTTGTCTTCAAAATGGTTGCACATATAACCAGATATAGGCATGCAAAACTGAGAAAACAACTGCACATTAACTATTCATTTCAATAAACCAACAGGTATTAGTAGTACAATTATCCTAGCTACCCTGTGAATACATATACTTTTTTTTTTTTTATCATTCCCAAGTTTCTAATTACTTGTTACTGCCTTTGATTGTTTGATCAGTCTTACATTCTTACATCTGGTGAACTAAGCAACTTTGTTGAAGATAGCATTATGTAAAATAAAAAAAAGAATGAAATCTCAAAAAGAATTGCTGAAAAAAGAGACACTTGCATGTAACATACACCCTAAGTAGCAAAAGAGCTCAGGACTTTCTCTTCTGTGTTACCCTATCATGTGTCACAGCAGTATTTTAAGCATGGTTCTGAGAACTGAGTTTAATTCTTCCAGTGATACTAAGTCACACTCCCTCTGGAGTAGCTATTTGTGTGCCTGGCTTTTACATCTAACACTTTCTTTTTCTCACCTTCCATTTGTGAAGAGAATTTCTAAGATACATTCAAGTCCAAAAATTCAAAACTATGATACTCAAAGCAAATGTGATTTAGCCAGGTTGTCAATAAAGGCAATGAAGAAAATGCCTACGTTCAACTTTTACTTGTGTTCATTTCAAGAATATTGTTCCCTGGAATGACCTCTTGTGATGGACACCTCATAGTGATTTGTTTCATCAAATTCCTTACACATCTGGTGAACTCCAAAATGAAAATGGGATTGGCACAAGTGACAGAAATCAGTTAACACAGAGCAGGGCAATATCCTTCCTGCCTGTGGGACATGCTCTCCCTTTGGTTCGGAATGCTTCTCCCACCTTCCAAACCTCACATATGTAACCCCTACTCTTAGACTTTCAGATTTCAGCCTAATAACAGTGCATCCATCAACATCCCCATTGACAATTAGTTCATAACAACCAGTGCAGTACATTGATTTCATAGTAACCCTCATAATCCTTATAAAAGATTATTTTTATATATTTATTTATAAAAATTTATATTTTGAATATTTATCACTGGGATGTTAATTTCACCAAGAAAGTGAGTTTTAGCTGGTGCAGTGCCTTGTTCTTTATGAGCATTGAATAAGCTGGAACTGAGGACTGACTTGCTTCTTGTTACCAAGTAGGTAGTCACTATATTAATTTGTTTGGAGAAGCATCTCTCCTTGGATTTGCTGATAGGATCCTGGTAATCCTTCTTGTGCCAGTCAAGTGAGTTTTTCTTTACCTCTCTATTTAAAATGCAATCTCCACCTGAACATCTTTCTTGGGTGTATTTACACTGATGCACAAAAATAAAAGTTTAGCACAGCTCCAAACTGACTGTGACTCTGAGTTCCTACAAAATAACAACAGCAACAACAAAAAACTATGACAGCCTTACATTTCCAGTCACAGAAATAGCACTCAGAAGATGTGTACTAATCAAATGGGTAAATAAATGAATAAGTGGAAGAAAGACATCCATCAGAGCTTCTGATAGTGCCAATTCCCATGGTACAGACAACTTTTACCTTATAAATTTATCAATGGATTGCTAGAGAAATCTAATGCAGTTTTCTTGCAGGCCAAACCATCCAATCGAGTTTTGGATTCTGTGTAAACATGGGGCATACAGAAATGTAACGTTTAAGGCTGGGGATGTAGCTCAGCGGCACAGTACCCACCTCGCAAGGGCGAGGTCCTGAGTTCGATTCCTGGTTCTAAAAGATAAATGTAATGTTTGGTTTCTCATTTCCAAGATGAACTGTGTGTGAACGACAATAGTATTCCTCAACACAAGCCATAGATACATGAGTGGAAGCGACCAAAACTCTCTCGGTAATCAAAAAAACAATCATTCTGTGTAGAAGAATCAGAGAACACTTCAAGAAGGAAGTGGATTTAAATGACCGCTGGAAAGATTCAGTGTGCAGGCATGACTGGCCAAGGAAGAAGCACAGGTGAAACTAAAAAAGTTACAGTTCACATAGGATCTGGGAAACAGCCCGCTACTGTAAGGAAACAAATCGTTACACAGGCTGGAGCAGAGCGCTGGAGTGGACTATGGGTGGTGATTTTGAAGACGCTATAGATCATTAGACAATAGGTGGGTTTTGAGGAGGAATACTATTTTTTCTGCCTTTTTGGATTCAGTACCTGGAACTTGTGAATGAAACTAAGAAAAGAAAGATTATTATTTGCAAAAAGGATATCATTTTATTAGTTCTATACGTATAGAATTCATAGAAAAGAAGAACTCAAGGAGGTGGTTAGACTCAGGGATCACATCCCACTTTAACAGCAAACAAGGGTGTGGCTTCCAGGGATGATGAATCATGGATAGAGCCTGGGAAGTGAGGGGGGACCTCATGGAAGGTAGTGGCTACTTCAGTAAGGTCTGCTTATTCAGACTTGTTTCCATCTGGACTCTGTCTACAGTGATGAGCATGGGTCCCTTTTCCAATGATAAGAAGTGTATGCTTTGGTTTTTCACAGTCAAGGAAAGGGCAGAGAATGCTTCCTGCATCTGCTGATTCTCAGTGATGTTTGTCTCAAAATAATCCTTATGCCAAGTGATAGCATACATTAGGGTCGCTATTCTGACTCCTTCATGGCCTCGAATCCTTCACTGTAGAGCTTGGAATTCAATTTGTGTATACTAAGCCTTTCAGTAACTCTAACAAGAAGCAAATGGCTATCCATTCTTTCCCTCCTCCATCACATCTATAACATTAGCCAACTTCTGTGAAACTATTCTCCTCGGTGATATAAATTTGGAAGAGCTGATCTTTCAGGGACTCATTTCAAATTTCCAGAAAATTTTTTGAGAGACTGAATTCTAACCACTTTTGTCTTGTGAATTAATCAATAAACCTTGTAATCACATGTGCATTTCCAATTGATAGATGTTAAGGATGATAGGGAGACACTTACAATGAGAAGAGAGTGAGAAACATTGGACATTTAAATGTAAAATAGCCTGAGTGTTGCTATGTCTTTTTGTGTTTCTTGCAGCTCTGTTCAGGGAAATACAGATGAAATGAAACTTTATTTGAGAATTTCCCTTGATCTGCAATATTATTTTCTGAGAAATATCATCAAATCCAAGTTTCTCTTTTACCATTTCTAAGAGTTACAAAAGGAATTTTATCTTTATCAATTCCTTGAACAATTATGATAGCTTTTATAATTACAGGCTGAGATAATACCAGCCTATTTGCAGACAAGATGAGAAGAAATACCTTGACATCAG
This sequence comes from Chinchilla lanigera, assembly GCF_000276665.1. Taxonomy (NCBI): domain Eukaryota; kingdom Metazoa; phylum Chordata; class Mammalia; order Rodentia; family Chinchillidae; genus Chinchilla; species Chinchilla lanigera. The sequence goes on from NW_004955441.1 coordinate 17,328,367, forward strand.
TTGCAAAAAGCATCGCATAATTCCATTAGGAGCATTTAGATTGCCATAGCACCATCTGGATATCTCTTTGTTAAGAAGTCCTTTTTCACAGATTAATGTGCTCATCATACATTTATTCATGGTGAAGAGTTAGCTGATGAAAACAATGCAGCAGTAACTTGCTGCTATTTCTTTATCTGCCAGCAAACATCAGTGCCTCTTTCTTCAATGTATCCTGGAGAGTCTCAGACCTAATCTTAAAATTTTACATTTGCTACTCTGAAAACATATTTATATGCATAGCATAATGTCACTTTTTTGATGAACACTCTTGCCTACCATGTTGGGGAAAAATCATACTTTAGCATGAAAACAAAGAAACAATAGTTCTATCTGCAAATAAAAAGATTGTCTGAAGTGAATAGTATTAATCAGGAGGTGCATCTACAAAGAAGAATTCGATTAAAAGAAACCAAGCAGCTTCGGTGAATATGGAGTGATATCCTTTCCAGATCTGAGCTCCCCATCTAGTACCCTTAACTGTTTATTTGCATTTTAATTGCTTGAAGAACAGTAGGATGCTAGTGAAATTCCTCAGAAGGCAAATAGTCAAAAGACTTCATTTAAATGCTGTAGTTAGTGATTCTCATTGCACTGCCACACCACACTTTCTCTAATAGGATGCTTTTAGAAGGCAGTCTGAGCTTGTAATTCTGTGGCATGTTACGATGCTATTAAAAGTTGTGTTTACCATGGCTTTAGGAGGTTTGAGACAAAAACTATGGCCTTCTCTTTGTAGCATGGTCACAGAATTATAATTATATAATAATGCATGAAAATAGAGTTCGTATCACTTCGAATTAACAATTTTTTATGTCTGTCTACTTTGATAATATGCAGCATACTTAAAATGAACAATATTTTTATTGCTGTTTTTGAAAAAAATTCCACTTACAGTGTCCAAGTTATTGTCAAAGGCTCTTTTCTGGAGCAAGAAACTTAGAAACAAAGCACCCAATACCTTTTCAATCCCTCTGAAATGGTGTAATTCTATTTCAATGCTAAGATTGATCACACACACGCACACACACACTTTGAGTCTATGTGTTGGAATGTCTGAAGTATCGGCAGTTAGAATAGCTAATATCTGGAAACACTTTACTTCTATGAAAATCAGGATGGTGCCTAGGCAAAAATCTTGCAGAAAACGGGACCTTTTGTATATTATGAGCATCATAAATTCCAAATTAGGTAAGAAAGTCACATTTGTGAAAAAATTCATTACTTGAGAATGTCACGTGTGAAGTAGGTCATAGGTGACAAATTTTATTGTTTTAATAGTTTTTCTTGTAGAGTGCTCCATTGCTCTTCTTATTTGATAAACTATTATGAGATAATGATAATGAAGAATTTATAGATATTTCTCCTTTTCTTTTGATAAGAGAAGAAAAGTATCAAGTGTAGGGGTTGGGGATTTAGCTCAGAGGCACAGCGCCTGCCAGGCAAGTGCAAGGTTGTGAGTTTGATTCCCGGTACCAGAAAAAAACAAAGAAACAAACAAAAAAAAACAAATGAAAAGTATCAAGTGTAGTTAAGTGTTTGGGGCAGCAGTAACACCAATTGGTCCTACACACTATTTTTGTCTCAGAGCTGTAGATCACATGTATGGATATAGTTGTACATGTTTACATTTACTTGTGCATGTAAAAGTGTTTAACAATGTCCATATCCAGTGAAAGCTGAGGAAGATTAAAAGTATAATTCCACAGCATTGATAAAGAGCAAAGTAATTAGTTTTGTTTTACTACCATGCCTTACTTACTCAAAGTATCATTTCTCCTTTAGTGAAATGCTATAAACAGCTCCTGAGAAATAACAGCTAATATCACCATGTGCTTGCTTTGAGGGAAAAGCTAACCTATGTAGTTTTTCTGCATTAATTAATTTCTTCTTTATGACTGTGATGTAATGTGGGCACTACAGTTACACTCATGTTTTACAAATGGGAAAAGTGAGGCACAGACTCTTCATACAATTTTTTCAAACTTATAGGAGAAGATTTTGGTCGAACCAGGATTTAAATACAGGCAATGAATGTCAAGTTCTTTCTTTTAATCATTATTTTAGGCTATATTCTAGAGGAAAAAATACTTGAAAGATGAAATATTTTGGAGAAAGTAGCTAAGTTAGGAAAGTATAATATAGTTTGTACTGAGAAATATACATCTTTTTTGTATGATTTTTGCATTGTTCATTTATTTTAAGTGTTTTTGTGTTTTCATGTTAATTCCCAGGAAGTCTGTAGGCCACTCGAAAGTAAATGCTGCCTTTTCTAGTAGCATTTCTTTGGAATGTTCCCAACTCAGAAGCAGTAGATTCTTGAGAAATAACCTATTATTTGATAATAAGTGAATAAATATATTTGAACTTCCTCTTCCTTACTTTATCTGCATTCTGTCTCTCAATTTTCAGTGTTGGAAGACACACAGGGTTCAGACTTTGAAGCTGTGAAATCCCTCTCACCATCCTTGGCAATAATTCTCAGCAGGAAATTTCCATTGATAGGGAAACATGGATTTCTGCCCAAATCTTACCTAAAGTATCGTAAAAAGCTGGGTTTGTGAGGATGCTGGGTTCCTAGCGTGTTTATCCCACCCGTCTCCTTCTCTGTTGGGCCCTCAGGGACTGGCCCTGCAGCTACGTGCTCCGGACTTCTAGGGACTGGCTCTGGGTCGTACTTGCTGCTGTGACGCACAAGCAGAGGAGCGGAAAGTGAGAGGAGGAGAAGGCCTGGTAATTGGGTAATGCATCCTGAAAGCGACCCGCGCTGTGGTTATATTTTTCTCCAGGTAATTCTGGAGTCTGAGATATGATGACAAGTATTTCTGTATAGCAGAAGCCCCACGAGTGGACTTATCACATTCTGTTTATTTCTGGGTTGCTTCACCATGCCTGCTTGGCTTTTTATTTCTTCTGTCACACGTGTCTCTGAATCCTACTCTCAGACCTTTTTGTTAAATTACTTATGCTGGTTTTGTGTCCTGTATTGGGTTTTGATGGAAGACACATAACAGCTACATAGCACATGGCGGCTCAGCAAACTCTGCCGTGCAAATGAGGTCATAGGATCCTCCCTGACAGTCTTTATTCTGTATTTCACTTCGTTACCTGTGTAGTGCCAGCTCCACTGGCACAAAGCTCCACTGTTCTGTAATTGGTAATGTGTGTTTGCATCTGCATGACCTCCCCCCTGCTGCTTACCCTCACCCTTTCACCACCACCAGCAATACGTTCTAAAAGGAAGAAGAGTAAGAGCATATGAGAGCTCTGTAGTTCCTATTGGCTTAGCACAAGTATACTTTTGTTGACTAAAAGAAGAACAACAAAAATATGGTTTCAGGGGAAGTCCTCCTGCAAAAAGTATCTCTCAGAGGGCTGACTCTGTCTCTTTGCAGTATCTTGGGATTGTCAGCCACTGAAAAGTAAAGAGTAGCTTTACCTACCCGCCAACGGCAAGGCAGCTGAGTGACTCCACGTCAAAGGGCCACCACCTGTGCTGCTGTCCATCACCGTGTTAGGCAGAAGTGCCCATGCAAGGTTCATCTGCCATATACTTAACTGCAGTTCAACTCATTCTTAGCGTGTCACCCTAGAACCCTTGAAATATTTGCTTTCATAATTACTGTGATGGGAAAATTCAAATACAGAGATTCTATTTTTCCAGCTTAAGGGAGGTCATGTACAGCATCTTATTTCTCTTTCTCCCCTTGTTGAACTTAGCAATTTCCACATTAGCAGACAGTGAATGGTAAAGTGCTGAAATGTGGCATAGGAATCTTGGCCATCATTGACCTTACTGTTTTGTTTTTGTTTTTGTTTTTCTTAGAAATAGTCTTAAACCAATGGCTAAAGATAATTGTAAACTCCTGTTCTACACAATGTTCTAGGTGTTACCAGGTATAAATAACTAGCATACAACAAGCCTCCCATGCCCAAAGACTGCACAGCTTAGCTGGGGAAATGATCAAGATCAATATATACCCAATTATGTAGTTCTATTAAAGTAGTAAAAATTAGTCTGAGTTTGAGCAACTCAAACTAACAAGTATTTATTAAGTTCTTTTCTTTTCATATCACACTGACCTGACAGTCACAAAGTTTGACAACAAAAATTACATTTGAGTCAGGCATAAATAAGCATGTTTGGCTGAGTAAGGGGTAAGCAATGATATTAGAGGCCTGGGTCCAGCAAAAATAACAAAAGACTGAGCTCTGTTATGGAGTGGGCCTTGCAGTTCAGTGTGGAGACATTAACCTCTTCTCAATTGTTTAATTTTTAAAAATTATTTTAATATTTTAAAACTATAATTTGGACATGGAGAAGACAGACACAAATTTTTTTTTTTTAAGAAGTGGGCATTATGACGTGGTTTGTATTCTGTAAGAAAGATGTATTTCTTCTCTTTATTCAATAATTTATAGCAGTACTGACTCAACCATACCATTGTTATTATTTGGGTTACAATAAAACAGGATATCATCAATTTGTATCTTGCATCATTCTAGCTTTACCCTTATCAAGGTTTTCAAGTTGGTCCTTGTGTCCCATTGGGATTAGCCTACTACTTTCCTTTTTGAAAATGGCCTTATTTTAGGGTACCACGAGGTAGATGTTCCAGGTTTGACTTGCGTTTTCCTCATCCCAACCTTGGATTCAGCCATTTCTCCAGCATCCGGGGTTGAATTTGTGGAGAACGGTATTCGCAGGTCAAGGTCTATGTGCTAAGTACGTGCAGCATTCCCAGGCCCTCGCAGCCTCACTTCTTCCCTGTGTCGTGCCTGAGGAGCACAGGCCGCTTCACCACCGAGCTCCTTGCTGGCTGTGCACTGTAGCCGACTTCGATCCAAGGCAGGACTCAAGCGATCAAAGAATATCTCAAGGCAGTGAAAGCTGTTACCAGAAGCACTGCAAAATCAAACCTGTGGCTGAACTTGTAGAAGCTCGTTCCATGCCGAAGTGAAAATCCTTAAACACTACCCAAGCTTCACAACTGGACCATTTTATTATGAACATACCAGGGTAGAATATTTTTCTTGTTGTCTAGTTCAAGATATATGTAATTTCCCCCAACAGTCTTGTCTTACTGGCACTTAGTACTTCTCTCTTTGCTATCTCATTTAACCAAGTCTTGGACGGCTTAAGGTGATGTACTTGAAGAACTGTCTTAGTCACATGGACTCTCATCGTGTGTTGGGCAGAGTAAAGCAGTTTGCCTGTTGCTCTAGGGATTCGAATTGTTTCTCAGCTCTTGCGGCAGATAGAAAAGAGAATTTATTCATGTGCACTAACCAGTGTATCTCCACATACCAGTGATTGTTTCCATTTCTATGTCTCTGCACCCATATTGAGCTAACTGTGAGGTCATACTCAGGTTTGCAACTCTAATTCAGTAGCACAGGGTTTATTCTCACCTTATTTTCTTGTTTACCCAAAAACTTCTTTGGTTAGCAGTGAGAAACTCGGCTCTCTCCATCTGCCACACATGTGCTTATTTCTTCATCTTCCAAACACATGTATAATGGTTTCAGAACAGTGAACCTGCATGCATGCTGGAAGTAACTATGCTGTCTAGAGTATGGTGTGGATATATCCTTTTCTGTCTGTTAACATACTTCTCAGTTAACACAAGTTTTTCCAAAATCCCTTACATCATCTCTTAGTATTTATTTCTTTGTTTACAGCAAGGTTTACTATTTGAAATAAACCTAAACAACCTTTCTAATTCATAGTTCCACGGATTAGAAGGAGGTGTCTATCACTGCAGTATTCTGGAAACAGCATTTCTTTCACCCTAAAATTTCACCTGTGTGTCTCTGTATTGACCTCACTGATTTAATCAATCATTATCCAAGAACATCTATTAAGTCTGATAGGTACAAACATGGAGCTTTCCAATGCCAAGCTAAAATTTCACTTCCTAACTCTCCATTGTGTATAAAAAGATCAACTTTTTATTATGAGACACAGGATTTCTCATGAGCTACTCTTTCATTTGTTCTCATCTGGTTTCTGTCACATGGAATGATTCATCTTCTTTGAACAGGGATGTTAGTCACTCTTTTCTCGCTCTTCAGTACCTGGAACGTTACTTGTGTTCTAGTATTTCCCCCTGAATTATGATCACTTATGCAAGTTTTTCTCCTTAACTTGAAACTAAGTTCCCCCATAGTGGATGCCTGTGTCTCCAGAACCTCGGACAGCTCCAGATATCCACAAAGCCTTTGCTCATTGATAGCTGATGACAAAGGACAAGAGCAAAGTGGTGCTCTTGATACCGGCGGTTGGTGGTGGGGATGAGTTCCAAAGGCAAATGTAATGTTAATATCCGTGTGTCCAAGATACATAAGGGCTCTGCAGATGCGAACTGTCAATACTCAGTAGGGTTAACTGCAGAAGAATGGCTCATGCGTCATCTTTAAAAGTTCTACTTTTGTTTTTTACCCTGTGAGATATAGAGGAAAGGAAAGCTGTATGGCGGTGTCTCTTACAGATTATTTTCTATTACAACCTTAAAGAAGAAGTTATCTTGACCACACTGGGGCTTGATAACAGGTTTTCATTGAAAATATATGAGAATCTGAGAAGATTTAGTTCTTGGATGTAAGACCCAGACAAAAGAATGCTTTGATTCTTGAGTTTGATGAAATTAAATTTCCCAGATTAAGAAAGAGAAACCAAGCCAATAAAAATTAATCCTTTTCACACCTTATCTAAGGAGGAAACTAGACAATGAAATAAACAAAAAACCCCAAACTCAGCTGAAACAAACTGAAAGCCAGTGGAAACAAGTTGAAACCTGCAAGCGTGCTTATCTGGTCCGGGCTGCGGTGGCTGTAGTTGACTTGAGCCTCAGCCTTTGGGCTGACACTTAAACTCAGATCCAGTATTCGGAACAAAACTCATGCCCAGCCTGCCCTGTCTAGCTTCAAATATGGAGCCCAGCATGCAGAGATCTCATGCAGAAAATTGTTGTCTGGAAACTGTACTTAACGGCATTCTACATTCACAAGCATTACAGCTTTTAAATTGGTCAAATTAAAGAACTAAATCTGTCAGTGAACATGCCTGAGTCATGCAGAATTGAAATACAATGTTCCTTAATGTGGGGAGTGTGGAGATACCATTTACATCAAAGGCATGCCCAAGACATAAAACCGGTGATTGTAGCAAAGATCCCTTTAGGCTAGGAGAATCAGAAGAGTTTCACACAAGTTGGTGTTTGAACAACATGAAATATTTAATACACAACTGTTAGTTTGATTTAGTTTACCAATTCTGTAGTTAATAATATGTTTGTGTATGAATTTTTCTATGATTATCTGGCATTGTAAGCAGAGTTTTAAAAATGTTTATTAGCATGTGTTTGCAATACATAAGCAATATGTTCATTGCGAGATATGGGTATAGGCACACACCACATCCTGACCCTTTTCCTGCCCCCCCCTCCCCACAAGTTGGGGTTTCGTTGCATCCTTGAAAGCGACTGTGACTGTGATGAGGGGAGGGACAGGGTTTTCTCTAGTGCAGAGAGACGGCAGCGAGGTGTGGTTATGCCAGTGTGTGGGGGTCAGTGCCCACACTGCCAGAGTTGTAATAAATTGGTGGGAACAAAAGAACAAGGCATTCAGAGACTTAAAATATTTGACAGGTGAACGAAGTATGGACACCAAAATACCCCTTGGTGAACAAGCCTGGAAGGGAGTACTCTCCGCTCAAGAAAACCATCACTGCATTGTTCCCTGAGTAATAAGTCAGACGATTTCTGAAGAATTTCCTCCATACTCACCTCTAAGGTTTAGAAGTTTGTCCTCACAGTGGTTTTGATTCTGTTGCTGCCTTTTGCTTACCAATTGGCTTCAGTGTTGTAGGTTCTGGATTATATTTAGTGCAGTAAAAACAAAACTGTTCTCAAAGCAAGGTGAGAGTATCTTCATTGACCGTAGGAGCCCGAACGTCTTCTTTCTTTCCTCTGTATCTTCTCAGAAGCTGTGCAGATTGACAAACACGCAGAATGTTTGTGCGTTCCTGACTGCTTACCTCAAAACCAAAGTCTCCTGCAGGTCTGTGGTTTCCTAGAAAATGCTGTTGTGTGTAACAACCTGTTCAAATGGCTTAATTGTTCCTCCAGTTGGCAGCTCAAGTCCGTTTTGATTTTATGAGGCAGTAAATGCTTCCTATGAGCTAGATTTACTCCGCACATTTAGATGAACTATTTATTAGTGAGCACATAATATATGGGAGAAATGCAGAACACAAATTTATCCCAAGATGTAAAATGAAAATGATTTTTTTAAAAAACAAACTGCAGCATTTCCCTTTAGTAGCCACATCTTTCAATTATTTCCCAGCTCCTCATCTGTGGGAGGATTCCACATGTTGTGTGTCAAGGTGCATGTGTGTATTGTGGGTTGTGTACTAAAGTCCTGGTAAATATAATTATGAATACAGCAAAGGCAATTAAGCTACACGACTTTGATTAGGTGTATTGTCAAACTGTGTTAACCACTGGCAGTGCGGGGAAAATCCTCCCATCGCTCAAGGTTTCGTTTACTGTACAGCGCTGTTCCTTTCCTCCGAAGCTGACAGATCCTTTGAACAAGGCATTCAATTTCATTACATCCAGCTCTATTCTTCTTTCGATCCCCACTGAGCTTCAGCTAACATGGCCCACAGTGAAGGAGGCTGGCAAGCACATGTGCATTAAGTTGTGCAATTATTCTCATTATTTGCATAAACACAGAGCACAGCCCCATGGAGTCAGGTCTTCCTGTGGTTCCGGTTCCTTCGCACCATCAGGAACCAGCTTCCACCTGTGTGACTCTCTGATCACACTGAAGCCATAGTAGCACATGTCCCCGGTCCAGGCAATTGCACTACCAACAGGTGGAAGAGCGCTTAACAGATTTGCTGGCTGTCCATCTCCTGCTCTATGGGAGCATTCAAACTGCAGCCTTCACCCTTCGCTGAATTCCTTGAGTCATTTGGGTGCGTCACCTGCACCCTCATCCCTTCCTGTATTTCCTCTCTGCCTGCAGCTACCTCCACACCTTCCTCAGCTCCCTCGCTGCATGTTCCTCTGGCCAGTTTCAAGACTACCACACGTCTTCTGCCTGCTCCCTGCTGCCTGGTCCAGCCTGTCCCTCAGTCCTCTGCCCACACCTGGTTTTCTGACCACTGTCTGTTTCTTGGTGGCCCTTAGCTCATGGCTTCACTCTGCAGCTGCTTGGTGCCAACACCCGGGTTGCTGACTCTGCCACCCCCTGCACACAGCCCTCTCTCCCTGCAATAACAAGCTGTCCGTTGCTTGTTGTTGCCAAGCACATCCCCTCAGGAAGAGCTGCTCAGAGGTCGCACCCTCTGCCCTTGGCCCTCTTCATGTTCTCAACAGGTCTCTGCAGAACTGCCTGAGCTTCTCCCAAATAGCTGATGCTCAAATTGACCCTCAAACTGCCTTTTATGTTCTTCTCTGGACCACAGGTAACACTTCTGCACTTCTCATTTTATCCAGAGCAAAGTGGGTAGAGAGCAAGCATTTTGGAGAGCACAGGTCATGATGTCTCTGCGGCAGGTTCCCAACTCTAAAGCTGATGCACGGAATCAGCCACAGGCGATGGGAAAGCAAATGTGTCCTGTTCAGAGCGGCAAGACTGGAAGTACAAAATCAGGCAGTAGACCAGCCTGGGCCCTAGGTCCGGTTGTGCAGGCCCTGAGCTCGAGCTCATTTTAGCCCCTGCTTTCAAAACGATGAAGGGGTCTACAGTTAAGAAAACTCGAAAGACCGGAAAAAAGGATGAGATCTTACTGTTGTGCAATAAATCCTCTTTATTTTTCAGATAAATTAATGGTTATTTCTCCCATATCTCCTTTTGTTTCCTGAAGTAGCTTTAAGGCAGAAGAATTACTTTTTTTCCCAAACCCAGTAAAAGGAAAAAAATGGAAGCACCTGCTAGTCTGCGAGGAGGCCTCCTTGTGGGTAACCAGTGGACACTTGTGTGCGGCATTTGGGGTGCAAAGGCCTCAGCCTGCACCTCTGTCCCCTGGCAAAACTGCTGATTGTGCCCCCATAAGAAAGGCTTAGACTTCACAAGGGAAGCACCCTCCAAGCTGCCTACCTCTTCATGGCGTGTTCACATCCCTGATGGAGAGCCCTGACGAACGGACTGCAGGAAGAATATGAGCACGCTGAATGTCTGAGGTACAGGGACAAGCCAGGAGCTTCAGAGCAGGGGCCTGCATCACGTGCCGCTTTAGAACAAAGTACTGAGTTAAAACTCTAGTGCAATTATTTTCAAACTATAAAATCTTGAACAGTTTATTCAATTTTCTCAGTTTTAAATTATGTATCTTGTGGTGCACTGACAACAGGCAGTCAGCTTGTAACACCCAGCTGAACTGAATCAGCGTGGCGCTGCGTGTGGAGGCCCGCGTGAGGATTGTTGCTGGCAGCGTAAGGGGCAGAACCGGAGAAGAAGAGAGGCTATTAGGGGCTGTTGGTTCTCCTGGAGGACCTTGTCATCCTGGCTTTCCTGATATGAGCTTCACTGTTCTCATCATTGGAGGAGCTTGGGACCTTGTTATCACTGAGAATGGCTTCAGTTCACTTTGAGGGAGCTCTGGTCCTCACTCTGAGCATTGCTTGCTGGCTCTGGAGGGGAAGATGTACACTGCTCAGTCTCCTGGAGAAGCTTGTCACATTGGCTTTCCTGATGGGAACTCAGCTATTCTCATCATCGGAGGAGCTCAGGATCTCTCTGTTGTTGAGGATGGCTGTGGCACTTTTTGGGAGAGCTCTGGTTCTTACTTTGTGCATTGCTTCCTGGCTCCAGTGCAGATCCCTCAGTCTGCTAAAACAGATCCTTCATCCCGCTGTCACAGGCTTTCTAGTTTCCACCACTGATCTTTGGGCCTTCCCAGTGCAGATCCTTGAAACAGGCCTGCATGAGACGTTGTTGTAGGCTCCAGGCCTCCGGTTGGCCTGGTGGAGGGCACCGTAATGGGCTCTAGGTCTTCAGCTGGACTCATGCAGGGCATTGCCAAGGGATCCATGCCCTCAGCTGGATTCCTTGGGCCTTTAATGTGTGGACAGATCTCCTGCACTCTCTTTGTATATGACTCTTTGGGTGACTATTATAAAATAACCCCATAAACTCTGTGTCCTATGTTTAATTATTCCCCTTGCAAACCCCAAGCTACAACATACCGGTTACATGGAATAGCTCTGGTGTAATAAATGGGCTTGGATACATGGCAAGGTCTTAACAAAATTTAAGCAGTTAGGATTATATCTATCCTGCTCCTTTGGGCTTGTTAGCACTGTTCACATAAAGGTTATATGTAAATGTGGGATTTATGCAGTAATGATCCCCGACACTTTCTGGGTAGTTTATTCTTTCAAAGTTTTCTGCTAAATTGTTTCATATATATCACTGTACAACCCTGGGGAAAGCAGGTAGTATTAAGCAAACACACAGAGGAGGAATTTTTGCCTTAGCAAATTTAGGTGATTTTCACTAGTGCATTTAGCTTTTTCATGGTAGAATTGCGTTCTTCTGAAAAGTAAAGTACCTCAGAGAATCCTGTACCAAAATCATACCTAATGGCTTTTAGGGAAGGACATCTTTGAAAATGCTATACTTTTGGTTCAAGGGCAACTCAACCTCATTTATTGTCAAGCAACTAACCAAGTTTCACTTTTTTCTGAGGGTTAGCCAGGCACAGAAAAGAACTCAATTTTCAAAAGTACCTTTTACATTTGCTACCTGATGTCTGAAAGATCTTTACATGAGTAAAACCCCTGTATATGTCAATTTGAAACATAACATAAAACACACGGCATCTGGGTAGGTGACACCCTGTGGCTGGCTCCTCAACGTCTCCTGGTTCATGTTGTGCTTTCTCTCTTTTGTCCCCTCTGGCCATTGGAGCTGGAAGATTCCCCATCTCTCAAACTTTCCATGATCTCCACTGATATTATGGCTTCCAGGTACATCTCTGCTCACTTGAGAGCAAACGATCATTGTCTTGCACATGACATAAATATTTTTGCTTTAGTCTACATATCATTTCCTAAGGAAACATTGGTATATATCCTCAGACTACAGTGAAGTTCCCTGCTGCTATGCTCACATAGCACCAGTTGTAATTATTTAACGTTATTTTAGAAGTATTTCCTCACTGTACTGGTCAGTTTTTCCGTCACTAATACAAAATGCCTGACACCTCACACTTCAAAGAAGGGAGGTTTATTCTGTGTTCACAGTTTCAGAGGGTTCAGTTCATGCATGGGTGACTGGCTTCAAGTCAGAAATGGCATACTAGGGGCTGGGGATTTAGCTCAGCGGCAAAAGCGCCTGCCTGGCAAGCGCAAGGTCCTGAGTTCGGTTCCCGGTACCGGAGAAAAACAAAAACAAAAACAAAAAAAAAACAGAAATGGCATACTGAAAGGGTCTGACAGCACAACTCATGACAGAAAACAAGCCTGGGGCTAAGAGAGAGAGAGAGAGAGAGAGAGAGGGAGGGAGGGGGAGATCTTTCAAGGAATTCCTTCAGGGAGTCATCTCTTCCAACTGGAATTGGGCCTCACCTCTTAACAGCACAGTGAGCTGTGAACTCAGTATGTGAATCTGCTGATGCATGTAGTGTTCCCGTGATCAAGTACCTTCTGAAAGCCCCACCTCTGAGCACGGGAGAATTTGGGGGGATAACTGAGACAAACCATAACACTTCCTCAATAAAGTATGCTCCACAGAGGCAGTAGCCGTATCTTTTTTGCTTGCTCCTCCATCTTCATGTTTAGCACACACTGACATTTCAGTGAATGATGGACTGATGAAGTAGTGATCTTCAAGGAAAATAACTAATGTCAGATCTTCTGGGAGAATTCTGGTAAGCGAATGAGGGGAGAGAGCATAATATTGTGGCCAACCAAAGTGAGTTCAGAAAACAGTAGAGAAAAATAGAGAAGTGGGAAGTCTTTAGAGACGAAAACACATATATACTACTACTTTGCCTTCCATTTTAAGTAGGTTATAATGGGATTCTGTTTTTGTTCTTTACAGTATACCACATAGAACAGGAATAAAAAATGACTGGCAGATATTAATCCAAATGGTTGAATGATAGCTGTCACTCATGGGAAATATTGGGAAAGAATCAAAGAGAAAAAGTTTAAGAAGGACAGATTGAAATTTCACATTATGAGAATCATAGGACTGTAGGCTTGGCTGTAGGGTTATTGCATATGGGGGGTGGAGTGGGTGACACGGGCGCTATTCATGTATTTGGAGCTACTTATACTATCAGCTTTAGATATCCTTTTGCTTGGGTTATAGTAATAATCCCTTATTATTTGAGCTGGACACATTCCCTTCTTGAACAAAATTGGAGCACTTTAGTAGAGGAAGAAGAAAGAGAACGATGTCAAGTAGGCAAACAACAGTGTCTGACTCATATACAACTACATTGAAATCAAGGACGGAAGCTTCTGCTTTCTTGCAAAAAATAAGTTTCTAATTCTCTGCATATATTTCCTAACTTAGTTAAAGGTAAGTGTGGGTTTGTCATTTAACCAACATGCAACTTTGAAACTTTTATTTTTAAAGTGGGAAAGAATGAACAAAACTAGTTGGGTGTGGTGGTGCAAATCTGTAATCCCAGTACTCAGGACAAAGCTAAAAAGAGAGAACAAAAGAAAGATACTCTTCTAGAGTAAGGTGGTTGAACAGGATCGTAAAATTTGGAAAGTTGATGAATCAGTGGTTAGAATAAAAGCATAGTCACAAGTAATTTTGAAAATGGTAGAACTATCTAGAGGTGGGTGGAGAAGAAGCAGTATGCATTTAGATGTTGGCTCAGTAATTATTACGTATACTATTAGACTACTTCATTACAACAGAACTTGCAGAGACTAGATTCACTGAATAACAGCATCTAATTACATCAACAGGAATATTGCTATATTTTACAGAGGGGGCCTTTTCCGTGTGAAGGTTTCTGCACCGCACTTGAGCTAGCAATCCTTTTAGCGGTGCACGCATATTCTCTTTCATTAGAGACCTCAGAGCTACTGAGGCACCCAAAGGTAGAGAACTGAGTCTTCTATTTTATTTGAATGATTTAATCATTTGGATTTTTCCAGGGAGAAAACATCTCCAGTATAAACAACATGATCAGCTCTTTCCTATGTAATAATGATCTCAACTAACCAGCACTTCTCCAATCAACTGGATCTTTTGAGTTGAATTGTTCCCAGTGAATTATGAGCTTCTGGGTGTTTCATGATGCAACTAGAAAAATCTAACTTGAAAGAGTTTAATACCCGTACCTGCATAGCTGTTTTTCTGTTTTTTTAAGACTTACTTTTCTTCTGGTCCTTTTACCATGTTTGTGCGTTCTGCTCATCTTACCTAAGAAGCAACCAAAACAGGAACTTGCTATGTAGTGTGAACTAAGGTAAATTATTCAGCATTTCCAAGATTCCATTTTTCTTATCTGCCTTATTGAAATAAGAGTTTCCGCACTCGGAAAAGAGGAGTGACTAGAGAATTCGTTATAAGTAAAACACCCATCAGAGCCTGGCACACAGTATGTTCTCAGGAAAACTAGGTTTCAGTCCCACCACTGCCCACCACCTCCACACTTTCCCTTCTTTTTCATGCAGGTATCAAGTGTCAAGTTATCTCCTTTCAGTCCCATCTCTTCCTTCCATCTCTCTGGTGTCTTCTCTTTGCCTCAGCTCACCCAGTGGAATCTTGAGCACTATTGTTAAATTCAACCACCACCTGGGGGTTGAATTTGCAAGAGTGATTAAATCTCTAGAATGACCTCAAATGGGAGTGTAGGAACTGAAATTTCCACAGACTTTCAAGAATTCAGTGAGATGAATCCAGCAGGAAATCCCATGCTGGCAGGCAGTTGAAGGATTCTCAGGAGGGCCTTGGGTTTGTGCTTGTGCTGGCTGGGTCAGCTTGCCCACGTTGTGGTGCAAATGCAGAGAAAAGGTCATTTGCTGGATAAAGAAACTGGAGATGTGCATTTGCCGTCTCAAAGTATAGAAAATACTTAGGGTAAGAAGTACCTAACTGCTCCTCAAAAGGGCTACAGCATTTAAAGCAGGGCTGTGCAACTCATCTGATCTCAGCAGGACAAGCTTTTTGGAAATTAAACTTCCGTTCACTCATTGCTCTTCTGTCTATGTCAGTCTCACTGACCGATTGCTTAAACATTTCAAGCACGTAAACACACCACACACACATACACACCCTGAATGCTTGCCCTGCCTTTCACTATACCAGAAAATTCCCACTGTCTGACAGAATTTAACCATTTAACCGCTTAACCTCTGCCTCTTTAATCCATGAAACAACATTCTTTGTATACACTCATGTAATCAGTAAACAATTATCAAGTGTCTTCAGCACTTCAGGCACTGTAACAGATAATACAAATAAAGTGGTAGGAAAAACAGGCATTCCTTGCCAACCTGAACCTTATTACCTAGTAACCTGGGTAGGTATTAAATAATTACATGAAGGTAACGGTTAGCTTGTGCATCTATCACGTTTCTAGGTAAATCCTCTCACATACTTCTAGCTTTTTCTGGTCACAGCCTCTGTCCCTTGACGGAGTGACCGGGGCCTGGTGCTGGGGCTACTCCTAGGACTCTGCTTCCCTTGCTACAGTGATGGGTCCTGGGTTGGAACTGTGAACTGATCTGGTCCACAAAGGTCCTGCTTCTGGCTTTTTCTATCTGGAATGAGAAAGAGCCGAGAAACTTCTACCCATTATGGTATTCATCAGAGAAAGTTCATTTGAAGAGAGAGTGAGAAAAAGACAAACCATGGCGAGTGTAAGTTAAATACAAATGGTGCTGAGTGGAGTGGAATCCCACCAGTTTTACCCTTACTTACAGAACCCAAAGCCCCTGGAGAGGACCTGTTTTCTATGTGGTCTCCTTAGATTTTGGAAAATGTCCAGATACATTGTATGATCTCCTTTTGATTAAAATTCTGGCACTTGCAATTAAAAATCTTATTAGTAAAAAGTTTGAATTCGTGATTATAAATTGTGGCACATAAAGGAAAGGAAATACATGATTTAGGACTGCATAAAGGAGAGGGAGAGATTTCATCTAACAGAGCAGGGAAATTTACCCCAAGGAAGTGCATTTGAAATAAGAAAAGGCCTGGAGAACTATGGCCAGCACGTTTCGGTTTCAGAGTGAGTGCCCCGCTCCCCTGGGCTGGGACGCTGCAGTGACGCCCACGGTTCAGAGCAGGGTGGGCTTTGCTTGGCGCATGGTGACTTCAGTGATTCACTTCACAGCCAGTTGGCTCCAGGGAAGAAACGTCAGTGGGAAGTTTGCTGGGTAGCAGAGATGTTCAGTTCCCGGCAGCCGGTGGAGTCGGGGACACGGGCAGGGGCAGCGCCACAGAGACGGGCCAGGATGGGACGTAGATCCCCAACCTCACGCCCCAGTGACCTCCCCAGCACATTCGTACTGACCCCCTGGGCATTTCTTAATGCAGTCAGGTTGACACGCCCTGGTTACAGTCACAGAGAGCACAGGCCGGGCTGGCTGAGACGCGGATCTGCGGACCTCAAGGAGCACAGCCGCGGCACAGGCTTGCACGGACCGTGGCTTTTCCTAGCATGGGTATCAACATTTGCCTGGTCCTCGTGTACGTGCTACAGACTTACTTGTAGCGCTGTTGTTACCTATGAAAGGATAAATGACTCTTCTATAATTATGAGTAATTGTAAATGAAATAAAATAGGAGTGAAATAATAGCACAGAATAAACTTTTGTCCTTGGTATATGGTCATCAGAGCTGAATGGAAACATACATGTCCCACAAGACTTCATTAGGATAGAAGATTTTACACGTTAGGAAAACAGGATTACACTGCCAGAATTTAGTTAGAAAATACAACTATTTTACCAGAGTCTATGGCCTTCCTTAAGAGATGGATAGACTAAAAAACATAATTTTTAAAGCTTGGAAGATGAAAGGGCAAGGGTGGGAAAATAAGTAGACGGTACTCTACTTAAGACACCTTAATATCTTTTCATGCGTATAGATTTTTCTTTTTAAATTCTAGGGGCATATGGCTGCAGACAAGCACCAGGGGGAGCAGGCATTACTGGTGGCTTAATGGGAATAGACACATCTAGAAAGAACATAAACATTAACCGGAAGCATTATGTGAAATTTTAAAACAAAATCATAAACCCAGGCCTACTTACTATACTTTATTGCCTAGGAAAAGTCATCATTGCTTATAAAAACATGGTTTCATGCAAAGGCTGCAGTCATTTAAAAAAATAATTTACCAATAACTTGCAGAAAAGAAGATCTTAAAAAGTGGAAGCAACGATATTTCATTAGAAGATATAGTGATGTGTGTCCTTTTAAAGCATCAGAAACCTGCTCAGTCCGGTTCGGCTGTTTCTGTCAGTGGGGAAGGACTGACTAGCTCCGCCTCAGAACGAGCTGCGTGTTAAATGCAGGAACCCCTCCAATTATTGCTGTTATCCATATTCTTAACACAGCTTATTAACTGCATATTTCTGCTGCGATGTCTATATTTAGGACTGTAATATTCTTTATTAAACATTTCTTTTAGGTTAGTAAATGAACATGCCACTAAACAATAGCTGTTAAGATTGTTCCAGTCCATTCTCCTCAATTATTTATGAAGCGAAGTTTTAGAGACACTTAAGGGAGGGGAGAATGAAGGTTTAGTTAGGGCAGAAGGAAATGAAACCGGAAAAGCAGGCAAAAAACCTGCACTTCCATGAAGGTAGAGGCTTCCTTTGAAGCTCTGTCAGTGTTGCTTGGTACTGCTCTTTCGAAGCACTCATTAGCATTAAAAAGCTTTAATTAGATGTTTAGTCCCTTGTGTTGAGTACCACACCAATTTCTAACTTTGTAGGTCTCCGTGACACCCGTGACACCCGTGTTACTGGCAGTTGAAGGAGTTTACTGTATCCCGAGTGTTCTACAAGTTTCCTAATCCCCTAGCGTCAGTTTCCCTTCTCAGTCTCACTCTTGACAGCTCTCAGGCTGTCCTGTCCACTCCACACTCAAACACTCCCACGCCTCTCTTACACTGTTTCTGAATTTAGCCTCTCTCTCCTCCCCCCGCCCATCTCCAGGCTTGCAGAATGTTGTTTCTGATTTCTCTCTGTCTCTATCTCTGCCCCGCTCCCAGTAAGTCCTTTCCAGCAAGCTGTACCGGGGCTCACCAGCTTGGGAGGTTGTCACTGTCTGTGGAACTTTCTGCCACCTTCTGCTTACTGCCCACATGGCCCCGCGTACTGTGAATAAACAATTTACTTGTAAATCCTCAGACTGTAATGCATGTAATAAACACCCACTGAAATCCTTTGAATAAATAGAACAATAAATGATACTCAAGCAAAAAGAAATCTGTGAACCATGGGACCAGGAAGTCACCAACTCCTTAATATAGAAAAATTGATTTAATGCATTAATAACAAAATAACAACAACGCTATCTTCAAAATTTTCACCTAGTTATTGCCAAACCAGATATTTCCGTTAATATTTATTATGTGGGTATGTTTTCAAAGCCTTCTGTGTCAAAAATCCCTTAAGCATAATTATATTAACACTCAACTATATTGAATTCACCTAATATTCTGACCTGCAAACCCACCAATTCTTTTCCCCCAAGAGCAATCCTCATATAGCACTGGAAAATTCATTTCTGAGAAAGGGCAGGCTGCCCGGTTGTCTATGATATGTCACCTCACAGATTCTAGAATTCAGATTTCGAGGAAGCTCTATGTTCCTCTAGCCTGGGTTGAAATTACATTTAAGTTCATCTGCTCATCCACTTCAGCTCTGAAGATTATTTTCAGCCTCGTAGCTGCACAGCCAGCAGGGCTCAGGGCAGAGTGTGTGGGACGAACACAGAAGGTGTCATGGCCCTGCGAGACCTGGGCAGGATGAGTGGATTCTGCTCTTCCTCCTCAAAACTACTTTTTGGTTGGGTATAACTGACAAATAAAATCGTGTGTATTTAATCTGGACAATACTATGCTCTGAGATACACATGCATGAGACAATATTTACTATAATCAAGCGAATTAAAATACCCACCAGCTCACAGATGTGGGCACGAATTTATCTAGGTGAAACGGTATCCACTCCACTCTGCTAAGTGAAACATCAGGTTAGAGAACAGTATATGTTAAATTGTCTATTTTTTATCTTCAAAAATGCATTAATGCATGGAGATATTGAGAAATTGTCCAGGACGGTGTTAACTGTTTTAATCTCTCCCTGGGTATAAGATTCTGCATTAAATGACTCTATTTGTTAAGAAAATCGTAAACTTCTGTTTCTTGGCGTTGGTTACCATTTACTGAATTAGGCTTTGGTAGTAAGTAGTTCAACCATTTTTTACTGTTTTTTTTTTTTTCCAGTTCTCTAATTGCTACTTGTTAATTGATTTGAAGGAGAAAGTAGTAAAAACCTGAAATGGTTTTAGTGTGGGAAAACTAAAGATCAGTTTAAATTCTGTACAGTTTGGGAAAATGATTACTTAAGAAGAATAGTTGTGATTATAATTATCAAAATAATCTGAAGTAAGTAAACATTCTTTTCTCTCTCCCGCGTAGGTTGTGCCGCGGTTCAGTTTGGGTTAAGGCATGCTGGGCAGCTGCTTCACCCCTGGACTAGGGTCCCAGCCATCTTCTCACCTTCTGATTTTACCTGAAAATTTGATTCAAAGGTTACCTTTCCACCAGAATGTTCCAGAATTTTACTAGGCACTTAGAGAGGTCCAGACTTGAGTAGTAACTGAAAACAGCCTTGCTACCAGTGCAAAAGGTGCTATAAAATTTTGATAATAATCAATCTGTTGGCACACTGATAATGCATTGGAATATTAAAATAAATATGGTGAAGGCCATTTGTCTTCTAACTGGATGATAGACACGGGACACTGAATTATGGGAAGCTTAGTTCTTTACCAGCTTTC
The DNA here is from genome assembly GCF_000276665.1 of Chinchilla lanigera. Classification (NCBI taxonomy): domain Eukaryota; kingdom Metazoa; phylum Chordata; class Mammalia; order Rodentia; family Chinchillidae; genus Chinchilla; species Chinchilla lanigera. The sequence goes on from NW_004955441.1 coordinate 17,348,416, forward strand.
AGATTCTGGAAGTCACTTCAGTGCTTTGATCACTGGTTTTCTTGCTGGTGAAAGAAGAGAATATCTTCATTGGGGGGAGCATTAATTAAACTAGATGAATTCCTTAGAGTATAGGTGCTAAATTGTGGGATTTCTACATATTAACTATTATTACTAGACTCTTGAAGCAGTTTTTATTAAATGTGTATTAGTAGGCCATTTACATGATAATTGCTTAATTGTTTATAAAATGTTTCTGAGTAGTAACCTAGATGCCCCAAATCAGATCTTTAGAATGTTGGAGCTAAGACTCTGAATTTTTAAGAAACATTTTGAAGGATTTTTGTATGTCTTTTTTCTGAGGATAAAATTCAGCTTCAGTAGGATGAGTGGAATGTATGATGTCATAAGGTGCTTGTACCATCTGCACTTTCTACCTACTTTTCTGAGATTCTTATGTCTACAGCTTTGGACCTTTGAGGCCTTCAGAAAATCGTATTGTAGACAAATCTTGGTGCTGATAAATTGTAGCATGGACATTTACCATGTCACACTATAATTAAGTATTTTTTAAAATTGTTATAAAATGGTTCTAATATGCTAAATTATATGTTAAATGTTGGAGTAATGTCAATTTTAAAAATAAAAAGCTGTGCTAGTTATTTTGTCTTCTAATTTATATGTTCCCAATGTATATTTTTAACCTATATATTATATACTTAGCAAGCTGTTCCAAGTGTTATAACTAAAATACAAACTTCTCAGCATAATGTCTGCTAAATATCATAGACTACTCTTTTCTGAGATCCAAGAGTTACCAGCTTAGCAGAAGAATCATTTGGAATAGCTAATATCTGTTTATCTCGTGCCAGGGAGGCTTGTCCCCTCATTGGATGGGAGGAGCTCAACTGCGAGAGCAGCACAGAATTATCCAGCATTTTATAGACCATTCCATAATGAAATTTAGAAAGCAATTAGCCAAGAGCACATCTGCACTTGCACAGGAAAAAATAAACAGTTGAGATTAATGAAATTGTGAGCATTGATTAATCATTCCTTTTGGAGTCATACTTGGCTTTAATACCCAAGAAGAAGTCTACCACCCAATTTAATAAGGGGCTCCTCTCATGCTGGTTTTACTGTTATTATTATTAATTTTTGAGCCTGTTATTGTTTGCACCAGCTAACTTCAGCTTCAACTGGCTGATTCCTCGGAGGCAACTGCATGTGGAGGTGCTCAGCTGAATGCACAATTAGCCTATTATCCAAGAGCTGCAGTGCGCCAATCATATGTTAATACAGAGTTCTGGGTGTTTCTCTCTTAATGCTTATCAAGCCTTAAAGGTTAGCAGGGAGTTCAGGAAGTTTCTAAACCATCCTTTCTCTCCAATTAACTCCAGTTTTAATGTATCCAAGGGGATATAGAATATTAATTTTAAATATATTCTAAGTGAAATGGGGTTTTATGAAGCCAAACACAGATCGAGTTCATCCTGACCTAGTTCCAGCTAAGCAGAATGATCCAAGAGGCTAAGCACCCCAGGTTTTGGTCAGCCAGCATATTAATTCTGATTTTTAAACAGAAATGTGTTGATCTAAAAGTGATCTTTAAGGTTACCTCAAATACTTCAATTAAAATTGATCTTTGTAGAACATTTACATGTCATACTCCTCATTTTACCGGTGAATAAGAGTTGAAATTTAGAGAGAATGAATTATTCACCCAAAGTCTTATCATTAAAAACCCACTGTCCCAACTTACAGGCACTATCATTCAAAGCCATACGTTTACCTTGGTAAGATGTATCTAAGAGGTAGAAGAACCTTTGTAAGGTGCATCTAACCTACAGGATTACTAGAGAAAGCCATTTGGGGTTTTCTGGTCTGTTTAAGATTTGTGCACATTGAATGTTAGAGCTTGGTGATCTGTTAGGGAACCACTTGAAGAAGGTCTGGCTGCTCCTCAGCATTTGTAAAACATGGGTGATTCTGCAAAACAAGCTTTTCTGGACCCAATATCAATCCACTATTGTGAGGTGTAGGAATTGTATTTATGTATTTAGAGGATCATCTTCTCAAAATAGTCACTCAAGAAAATGAAAGTTAAATGTGACAGCTTTTTGGCAGTGGACAACGGAAACAGAGGTGATTATCCCAGGGGCAAGGCATTTGGGGAGGATGACAGAAAAGGGTCGGATTAAAGTCCAGGAGAGGTGAATGCCAGTATGGAAAAGGAGACTGGGACCCTGTGCCCGTGAGTGGTTCTTTTCCAGGGCAAATCAGGCACCCTGGCAACCCTCTCATGATCTTATAAAAAGTGTAGGTGCTTCTGTGGAAATGCCACCTTTGCAGTCCTTCCCAGAAGATGGAGAGAATCCTGACTTCCCTGACCTACAGGGCCTCTCACCCGCAATGTGTGGCTTGGTTGTCTAGCTGGTCCCGTTATGGAGGGGGACTTAGACGGGAAGCCTGTTGGCAGGAATCAAAGTCTTGTTGGAAGGACAGCAGTGAAGAGTAGGGGAGTGATAATGATGCAGAGAATGCTGTGACCAGGTCCTCAGGTCTGGGGCTTCTGGCCTCCAAGCTTGGAGTAGATGCAAAACTTTTCTGTTGGAATTATGCAGAACACAAGGTCCTCTTGAGCTTCATTCCTTTGCAGCTGTAGTCTCATGCTGTGTAGGCCTTGGGCAGACAGATGGGAGGCCAGAAGATGATCCCAGAGTCTCTTTCCTGGAGTTGCCAGTTTCCACTTTCGATTCCACGCTGCGTTCAGTGGGGCCCAACCAGCAGCTCAGGGAAGGGAGCCCTGAGAGTTCCCCTTAAAGCGCAAGAACAGCACACCGGCCATTGTTTTACCGCCTACCTGGCCACAGAAAATGGGGAAACAAGCTTGTGCCAGGGTGCAGATGTCAGTGTCCACCGCTGCTCTGCTTGAGTTTCCCCGGTGTTCCCGTGACACCCTATCAATCTGAGTCCTCCAAGGAGCCAAGACGTCAGGCAGAGGACCGCTGGCCGCGTGGAGCCAGGACTGAATGGACACCTCTGGGTGAGTCTGAAGAGCTCATTGTCAGTGACACACAAAGATGCAGCACATGAGTTTGTTGTCTAGATCCCAAAATGTAGATGCAAAGCAAGGGTCAGGTCGTGATCCCCACAGCTGCCCCTGCCACACTGTTTACAGCCTGTGCTGTGTGTCCCCCACGCTGAGATATCCTGTTGTGTGTCGTGATTACCTCTTCACCAGTCAGTTTCCTTACTGGACCTTGATTTATCAATGGGGACAACATAATCAGACGTGGATTCAAATTCAAAGGCAGTTTGTAAACGCAGGCAACTTACTTAAAGTACTTTGTCACGTCTCTGAGCCCAACTTTCTGTATATGGGGAAGTAGAATCATAATAGTGACTATGAATATTTAGATCAAAGGCCTACAGTAAGCATTGCTTAAGTTGAAGATCACAAATAAAAAGGTTAGCAAAATAAATATTTCATGAAAGCCCCCATAGAATAGTCCTCTCAGAGAGGACCAGAAGAGACCACCCGTCACTATTTCCAAGTGAGTTCAGGACTTTCCCATGGGCTTCTTAGAACTTCATCTACTAAATCTATTCCTATCGTGCTAGCTTTATTCAGCATTATATATGAGAAAATGTGGTTGATTTATTTTAATAGAAATCTGCTGAATTTTATTTGTTGCCTCCAAGCCACTAATTTTCTTCTTTAGTAAAAAGAATATTCCTTAACTGTGCCATATTCTGCTGTTCCCCAGGGACTTTCACATGTTGCTTTCTAATTTTACCCACCCAACCTACCCAAGAAACTCCTGAAGGACTCTAGTTTAGTCACCTCTGCTCGTCCTCTATAGCTCAGTGGATTACCACTTATCCAGCAGTGAAGACTGCCCGTGTTTCCAGATCTAGTCTCTCTATTGTATGTTCTCCGAGGATTTCTTTCTTTTTTCTCTCTTGTTATATCGATTGCCATTAGCATATATTAATGGGGCACTGTGGTGTTTCCATACATGCACACAGTACACGTTGATAGCATCTATTCATACCCTTCCCTCCTTTCTCCCCAATGCCGCCTAGCTCTGTCTGCTCTCTCAAAGTCCTGATCACCACTATTTTACTCTCTGGTTGACTCTTCTCCCCTAGTTCCCCCTTGATATCAAACATGTGGTTCTTTTCTTTGTCTGACTTAATTAATATAACATGATATCCTTGAATTCTATCCATCTTCCTGCAAATAATAGGATACATGAGACTGAGCATTTTTTCCACGTATTTGTTGGCCATTTCTATCTCTTTATTTGAAGTGTGTATTGAGATCATTTGCCCATTTTTAAACTGGATCATTTGTTTTTTTTTCACTGTTTTGAATTCTTTATGCATTCTGGACTAGTTTTAATTGTTCTGAGTCTGAGGGACTTTCAGATTAATATGTATCTCCGTCCACTCTGTAAATCCAGAAGGGATCCATTTGCTCAGGACTCTGCAGGGCACACAGTACAAAGGAGATTCTCAATAAGTTATATGTTGAGTAAATGGGGCACAAAAGGACCAACTTGTTCTGAATTCCGCTTCTGGGCATTTCAAACTGTTGTTCCAATGGTAACATCATTCATTACCTCAGAGTAGCTTTTTCTGAAAGCAGAAATTAACAAACAATCTGCATGCAATAGCTTATTTATGTAAATATGGTCCCGAGGAGTAACTGTGAGAGTGAAAGAGCACAGAAAAGACAAGGGGCAAAGCCATAAAAACAGAGCCTCATCAGTCTGGTCGCTGCGGCAAGGACTTGTCTCCACATGCGAAGACTGACTAAGAAATGCTAGGAAATGTAGCTCAGAACTGCCTGACCTGGGAACACAAGGAATAGCATTTGCCTCCTGGCTTTTGGCTCTTCTTGCTCAACATCGGCTCCATAGATATTAACTCTGCAGCACTTCAGTGATTCTTAGGGCCCGTGTAACAGGGTGCATGAACACAAAGGGATCCTAACGTAGTACCAGGGATGCCTCAGAGAAGGAAGGGAGTCATGTGAAGCAGAAGTAAAGTTGTTGCCCTGTTCAGTCACAGCTGCACGAAACTACCACGTTTGTGTGAAACTGGTTGTTGTATGATATAAGCGTGGCTGAAGACACAATGTTGAGCTGCGTGAACTTTCTGCATGTGAGTCCAGTTCAGTGGCTTCAAGTTAAACTTGTGCACAGCCCCTGATGATTAATGTGAGTATTGAATCCATCAGGTGTTCTCCATCTCAAGATGGTATATATTCCAAGATGGCTGTGAACAATCATGTCATGTGAGGAAAAGACAGAAGTGTAACATAAGATATATGGCACTGCTTGGTTTTGCCTTTGTACAAATATCACCAACCTGTCATGAAAAGGAATCAGTTCAACAGAATTTGTTGATCACAAAGACTTTTAGCTTAATGTTCAACTCCTTGAATTATTATATTAGGTTGAAATGTTGGGGATTTGGTTCCAATTTTATTCCCCCTTGATACTTTGTTATTGAAATAAATTTTGTGAAGATAACTTTTGCACAAAGGTTTAGAAGAGTTTGCTCTTTTCTTTCCCTACCTAAATACTGTAAATCAGAGCATTTAACTTATAAATGTTTCCCTGACAAAAGTACAGCTCTATAGTCTTAAGAAATATGAATGCTAGGTTACTTATATGGCGTATTTGTCTATATATATACATTTTTTAAATTTTGTTTTGTTTCTGGTACCAGGAATCGAACTCACAACCTTGCGCTTGCCAGGCAGGCACTGTGCCGCTGAGCTAAATCCCCAGCCCCTGGTGTATTTGTCTAATAATTTCCCTTTCCTTGGTAAATTGAAAGAAGGGCATCAAACTGCAAAAATCAGTAACAATGTGAGAGGAGAAACATCCCAAATATTCCTGTCTGAAATGTATACCTACCTTGATGTTCTTGGAATTCCAGTGCAGTGAAAAGCAAGTTTCATATTAAACATTATTGGCCCCAAAGGCATGTGTTTAGACTAGAAGCTGCATCTCTGCTATGCAATATTTTGAATTCTCTAAAAGTTTAAACTTAACAAGTTTTCAGACTTAATTTTTGTCGTATATATGATTTGCAACTGGACCTTAAATGGGCTAAGGAAAGTCATAGCCAGTGGGTTTAGAGACATTTTGGTAAAGGGGAAAAAGATTATTGGCTCTTCTATAAATCCTTTCACAAGACCAAATATCTTTTTATTGTTCTGTACATTGTACTTTGGGTATTTTTCTTGAATCATTCTTCATTCCTGAGTTTTGTTTACTAGTGTTCCTCTCTTTATAAATTCAGTTTTGCACATTTGTATTTAGTTGGGAACTGAAAAGTAGATTTCTGTAGGAGCCCCCTTCCCCACCACACACACATACTCTTAAAAAAATTGAAGTCAAATGCCTATCAGTAAGAAATTTATAGTAAGCAATGTAACAAATATTCAGAAGTTAAGAGGTAGTTATACTTCTCCTGGTTGAAATTGACAGGATTAAATGTATCTGATTAGAGAAAGGTGTTTGGTGCTGTCACAGTGGCAATTCTCTGCTCTGCTGTGAAAGTGTGCTATGTCATGGCATGGACATCTGTGGCTACAAATTCACATTATCATTAAGATATGAATTTCTGTAGCTTAACAGCTCTTTCCCATGGACAGTGGTAAGCTCTCAGGCTTCTTAGGCTCCCTTTTCTCATTAATATCTTGGGGATCACGAAGGCATTTCACCTGTGATGCCTGAGGTGCTTATTGTTGTGTGTTTCTTGGTTACCCCTTCTCTCTGTAGCTCCAGAACTTCATGGCTGACCTTTTTATTACACTACGCTGCATACAGATCCCATTTGGTGTCCCTCACTTTTTGATAAGCTGTAGGATAAATTTGAATAGCTTAAAAGGCAAATGGGCATGCTAGAATACGGGGAGAGAAAAAATATTGCAAGAAATGACGGGAAAGGGTCCCCAAGTATATTGAACAAAACTAACCTATAGCTCTAAAATGCTCACTGAATCCCAAACTATTTGAAGAAAATGATATCAAGATGCACCATACTACAATTTCACAAAACCAATGATAAAGAAAAAAATTAAAACTAGCCCAGAAAAAGATACGTTATATAGAGAGGTCTACATAACATATAAGGATAACAACATTTTAACTATTGGAAAAGAGGCAATTGAGGATGCAGTAGAGCGATGGTTTTATAGAACTGAAAGGAAAAGCAACTGTCCACCTACAGCACACACTCCACAAAACATCTTTCAAAAATGAAAGTAAAATTAAGACCTGTTTTAGGCATAAAGTTTCAAAACACTTATTATCAGCACTCTCACACTGCTGGAAATGTTAAAGGAAAACTCTTCAGGCAAAACAGGAACGATGATGCCAGGTAGAAATACAAAGCCACACAAAAACACCCAAAACACTGAAAACGGTAACAAAAGGTTTTAAAAAGTTATTGCAATATATTTTAAACACCACTTATTTTTCATAGAAAATTAACATTGTAATGTGGGGTTTATATAATTTGTAGAAAAAATACATACAGACAATAGCACAAAATCCTGGAGCATAAAAATAGAAATATTCTGTTGTGCGGTTGTTGGAGCGTATGTGAGGCAGTATGATAATACCAAAACGGGCTATTTTATGTTAAAAATCTGTACTGAAACTTGGAGCAATCACAAAATAATAAAACATATACATAGATAATAATAAGCCAACAAAGTGAATATACAGCTAAATATTCAATTGGAAACGTTAAGGCAAAAAGATGAAAAAAAAAAAAAACCAACAAATAGGACAATTACAAAATTGTATTCTTAAACCTAGCCATACGAATAATCATATTAGGTATAATCTAAACAATCACTATAAAAGATAGAGATTATCAGTCAGGAGAATCTCTTATCTGTGAGTCACAAGAAACACCTTTTAAATATATACATGCAAATAGATTAAAATTAAAAAAAATTAAAAAGGAAACACAAAGCAAATGCTAAGGAAAGTGGCTATACTAAGTGGTTATATTAGTACCAGAAAAATACATTTCCAAAAGGAAATTATTTCAGGAATAAAAAACTCATTTCACGTAGATAAAGGAGGGACATTCACCATGAGAACATAACAATTCCAAGTGTTGGAGCTCAAAAATATAACTTCAGAATAACTGAAGTGAAAGTGATATAATCACAAAGAGAAATAAATCCACAGTTCTGGTTGGAGATTTCATTACCAACCTCTCAAGAACAGAACAGAGAGAAAATATGCCAGGAAATATTAGATATGAACAACATTATCAAATGATATGCCCTAATTGATATTTATAGTTCCTGCCACCTGACAGTAGAAGAATATGCATTCATTTCCAAGAATATTTACCAAGATAGGCCATGTTCCATAAATGTGGGTAGACCATAAAGCAAATGTAATTTAAACAAAAAGGATGTAAGGCTTCAGATCACACAAAATGTTTTCTGAGCACAATGGAATTACATTATAAATCATTAACAAAGAGCTGTGGAAGATGTTCAAATATCCAGACACAAATAGCACATTCTAGATAAATTCCAGTTTAAAAAATCAGAGGGAAAATTAGAATGTATTTTAAATTGAACAAGAATGAGATCACAGCACATCAAAATTTGTTGAATATCCTTGAAGCAATATTTGCAGGAAAAATTCTACTGTAGAAAAAGTCTCACTTTTATAATCTCTGCTTTCACCTTAACAACAGGAAAAGCAGGGCCAAAAAATGGAAAGTAAAAAGAAGGCAATAAAAGAACGCAGTGGAAATTAACGGGTAGAGATTGATTGCTTGAGTGCAGTGCTGAGGGTTAAACTCATGGCATGCTAGACAAGTGCTCTATCCCGAGCTATGTTCCCAGCCCAATAAAACTTACTAACTTTAGCCAAACTGATGAGGAAAACTAGGGATGACAAATAGTCCTAACATCAGAAAACAGCGAGGTGATAGCGCTACATATTCTCTTAATTGAAGAGAAAAATTGGGAAATATAGTGGACAATTTGCAGTCAATTCACCATTTTAGAATCACCAGAATCTTGAAAGAAATAAATGACTGTTAAGTCCCACTCTAGAAATAGATCACTTGAAGCTTCTGACATCTATTAAAGATATTAAATTTATACTCAAAAGCTTCCCTCACAGAAAGCTCCAGATCAAGATGTCTTGATAAGGAAATTGTGCCCCATATTTCATAAACAATAACAGCCTTAAGTAAGAATAGGGACCTGTAGCTCTAGAGTCACGTGGACATGCAAAGTCAAAGCCAGGTGAAGGCGGATGCGGAGATTCATGTGAAGTGTTTAACAGGCAAGGAATGCCAGACATTACTGGTAACTAAATGAAGCAAAGAAAATAAATTTTTGTAGAGACTTTGGAGGGAGGGTGGACCTGTGTATGCCTTGGTTTTGATGTTTAACCACTAGAATTGGAAGAATGAATATCATTTTTTAAGAAATCTAGTTTGTGAAAATTGTTATGGCAGTCCTAGATGACTAATACAATTCTAAATCAAACCCAATATGTTTTTTTTTTTTTGTGTGTGTGTGTGTAAATTGACAAGCAGATTCTAAAATTCATATAGCTACGCAAAAAACCTAAATTGTGTAAAACAGTTTTGAAAAAGTGCAAAGTTAGAAGACAAACACTACTTGATTTCAAAACTTCTCAAACTTTTAATGCATTGTAGATCTTTAATTTATCCAAATGAATTATACATTTAGGAGCCTTTTCTTTCTTTCTTTCTCTCTTTCTCTCTTTCTCCCCTTCTCCCTTTCTCCCTTTCTCCCTTTCTCCCTTTCTCCCTTTCTCCCTTTCTCCCTTTCTGTCTTTCTCTCTTTCTCTCTCTCTTTCTCCCTTTCTCCCTTTCTCCCTTTCTCCCTTTCTCTCTTTTCTTTTTTTTTCTGTAACAGGATCTTGCTATGCAGTTCAGGCTGGCCTTGAACTCACTATGTAGCAGAGGTTGGCCTCCAACTCATGTTGCTCTTCCTGCCTAAACTGTTTGAGTGCTGGGATTATAGGTAACAGCCAACACACCTGGCTTAAAAGCCATTTTATTTATCATATAAAAAACAACCCAAATAGATTACAGACCTAAAGGTAAAATTTATAAGTAGAAAATTTGTAGAGGGATACAGTAGAGACAACCTCCATGATCATGTATTAGGCAAAGATTTCTTAGATACAATACCTCAAGCAAAATTCACAAAATAACAAGTCCATAGATTGGACTTCAACAAAATTACAGACAAACAAACAAACAATTTCTACTCTTGGAAAGGATAGGAATTAAAATTTATGGGAAGAAATATTTGCAAATCAGGTATTTTATGGAAGTCATATATTTATAATATGCTTTTAAAACTCTCAAATCTAAAAGATACAGACACAAGTATTTTAAAAATTGACAAAACATTTAAGAAAACACTTCATGAAATAAAATATACATGTCACTAATAGCCACATTGATATGAAAAGATGGACCTCATCATTATTCATAGAAAAATCTACAATAGCTCATAGTAAAAATGACTATAAGAGGTGGCTTCCACTGTTTTTGTCACAAAGAAATAAATGTTTGAGGAGACAGATACAATAATTACCATAATTAGATCATTACAAAATATATAGCTAGCTCAAAACATCCTTTGTACAGCATAATTACATACAATTATTTGTCCAATATGAAATTTAAAAACCTGTCACAAAATGTCATCTATTGGAATTGCTAAAATTAAAGACTGACTATACTAAAGGTTGACAAAGATGTGAAGGACTTGGAAATCTCATCTAGTACTTACGGGAATGTAAAATGGTACATGAACTTTGGAAATCAATTTGATATTCTCTGAAGAATTAGACATCCACTGATTGTATTATCCAAGCTTTCTACTCTTAGATAAAGGATCCTCAGCTTTTTCTTAAGTCTCAAATCACAAGCAGCCCCACTGTTCATCATGAAGTGAATGTATAACACATTTTAATATATTCTATATATACTTTGAGGTGCTAGTCAGCAAATGAAAAAAAGATAAAAATTTGATTCATGAATCTGAAAATACTTATTGTGAAACAAGTCAAGCCTTCTCCAACTCCTGGGGAAAGAATAGAATACGTAATGCCTAATTCTGCTTATGTACAGTTCTAGGAAATGCAAACAGATGTTTAGTGGTCGGAAGGTCAGCGGCTGCCTGTTACCAAGCGTGGGCGGAATTGTGGGAGTAGAGGAAGGATGAACAAAGGTGATATGAGAAAGTAATAGATTCTAGGATTGATAACCATCAAATCTAATAACAATTAGAGCTTAAGGTATATCGATTATAATGCAATGAAACTGTTGAAAGTAAATGTGACATGATAACCTACACCTAGCATGGTGATTCTCCTATACCCTGTGATGACCAAGCCATTTTGGCTTAGAATTTTTTCTTATGATGAATAGACTCTTTAAGATACTTAAGGTCCTTCTTGATAATCCTTTTGTCTTGTCCGTACCCCATGCTCATGTACTATGCATGTCCTTTGAAAGACTGAATCCTACGAATTGTTCTGTTCAGTCTATGCTACCATCTCTCTCTCCATCCCCTTCCACCAAATTCCCCGTGCCATTGTCAATTAGCATCTACAATTATTAGCTGATATTTTCTAATTCATCATCTATAACTCAGCTTGGATCAAGAATGAATCCCAACATAATGCCATTTCTTAAGGTGCTACCTCATTTATATGCAGTCATCTAGCCTTTAAAACTTTCTGTTATAATAATGGTATTTGAAAGCTATGTAACCGGCACTCCAATGGGAGGTCACAAAATTTTACTTCATAATCTGTAAACTAATATCTAAATGGGTTCAATGATTCATCATGCCTAAAGTTCATAAGGCCATGAAGATAGATCTGAATCTATAAATGGAATGCTATAAAAGCTTATGGAACTAAAGAGAAGATAACTTATCTGAAAGTGAATACTTTTTGGACTTAGGTTTCATCCTTTGGTAAATATATAGGCAAAGACATTTTGTTCCACCCATCCAACCACCCATCCATTGTCTATCCATCTGTCTGTCACCTAAAAACTCAGTAGATACTTATCAAAGTGTCTGGACCTGGTGGTATCCATCCCTAGAGCTAACATATTAAGTAAAACTTTATAATATTCATATCTGTATCATCTAAGGGACTCAGACATTAACTAGATTAAGACATATAGACATTAGTCATAATTGCATTGTAAACTCTAAAATTACTTCTGGGAAGGTACAACAGAAGAGACGTGCACTTAGCTATGAGTCTCTAAACCAGAAGTCTTTGTCTTTATGCTGTCAGGAAAGGGTCTCCTTAGTAAGCACAGCTTCACCTGGTATCTTGAGGATGAGATAGAGTTAACTGTGCTGTTGGAGCTTGCAGTATGTTTGTAGGGAGAGGGAACAGTTCAAAGGGGCTTGTGAAAAGGAGGGGCAGTGGGAGGAGTGCACCCCTTCTGAATCTACACTCTACACTTATTGTTTGTCCAGATAGAAGCAAACAATCCAGCTAGATACTCTGTCCCTAAAGGAGAGATGAACATCTAGATCCTGGGATGACTTCACAGACCAAACCCCAACACAGCCTTTCCAGCTCCCTGGTATTTGAAACAAGTAGTGTGAATCCGTATTTTATCAGGCACTATATTTTGGGACTTCTCATTACTGGAACCAGAATTAAATTCTCTGGCCAATTCATGGCTTTGGATGAATTTATCTCTAGTCTTTTCCAATTGGAAGTCACTGTGATCCAGATTTAGAATTTCTGTATAAATATAGTCATGTTCTTTATGGTTTTGTAAGTTTTGCCAAATTTTCTAAATAAGACTATAAATTTTTATGGGTAAGTACTGCATTCTATCCATTTTTTTCTCATCTAAAAACAATTGATTGGATAACAGCCAATAATCGCTTGCTAATTTATCAATAAATTGATCTTTCTTTGTCACAGAGCAATATTCTTTGTACACTACACTAGACTGCTTTTTCATTGTGATTTTCAACTTGCTGTAAAAAGCCAGATTTGTGTACTAAAAAAACCACTTCCTGTGCTAAGAGGCTTGAAATGAATTTTAACCTATTTTTGAGGTTCCTAATGACAAAATCTGCAATTAAGATTACTTCCATAGCATTCTGAATGATTAATAATTTTAATAATGTTAAACTGCTTTTAGTAGATTGCTAATGGCATTAGGACCAGGATATAAACTGAAGCAGCTGGTCATAGTCACTCATGTTGAAAACATGTGGCTTTAAGTTACAGCGCCTCCAAAGCAAGTATCAAATTTTCTCAGCCAAAAGTACTTAGGAAAAATCACAAGTAAATGTAGCAATAAATCCAAGATATAATTTCCATGTTTGAAACTGTATCAATAATTTGGATTTATATGATCAATTTGTCTTAATTATCTGGTGTAAATACCTTGCATCTTTCTTTCAGACAACCCAGAGGATTTTACATTTACTGGATTAATCAAGCTTATCAATTAACTGATCTTTGGTAATGTCATTTTCATTAAAAAATAGAACAAGTCAATTTATAGAACTATGGTAAAGTATATATAAACATAAAACTTAATCTTAACCATTTTTGAAAGTACAGTTTTACGGATGTTTTGTGTGTTTTCACTGTTGTACCATCGATCTCCAAAACTCTTTTAATCTTGAGAAACTAAAAACTATAACCATTAAGCAAATACCTCTTTATCTATCCTACTACTTTCTGGAAATTACTATTCTATGCTGTATCTCTGAGTTTGACTATCCTTAATAGCTCATAAAAATAGAATACATATATTTTCTTTAGAACAAGCAGCTTTTGAGACATTGTTGCTCCGAACATACTTTGATGTGGCTCACGATACCCACAAAAACAACTTTATAGTGTGTCCTCAATACTGTGAAGATTTTTAAGTTAAAAAGCTCCCCCCAAATCATTCCAGGCTTCTTTCCGGACACAGATGGTAAGGGACACAGATGCAATTAATAAACTGTATAAATCACCACTGTTGGGTGTCCTTCAGGAGGAACTTACTCCACCAGCCTGTCTTTTAACTTTTATCCTTCCTAACTTCTCTGGTTTGAGCACAGACAGGATCCTTGGAGACAGAATAGTTCTGTCGCCAGGAGGTAATAAACCCATGTTCAGTGGGTGGACAGAACATCCCTAATTCCTAACCCCTAATAACATTGTGAAGATACTGATCTTTAACTCTGCATTTTTGTTATTTAAGAGAAATAAGGTATCTCAAACATAATTTTCCACTGATTTATCACTTTCTTTAGAGAGATTCACGTGAACTTGATTTTTCAGACAATATTCCTAACATAAGAATCATGCCTTCACTAATACCAGTATAACATCAGATCATCTGCATAAATATGGTCCTTTCTTACAGTGGTTTGACTTATAATTTTTTACTTCAAAATATGGTGAAAGGGACATAGTCAACAGGAACTGTCCATCGAGTTTGGAGTTTTGGTCCTTCTCCAGGCTACCTATATGTAGTAAGACCCCGTCCCCAGTGCTGGACAGTCAAGTGAGCCAAAGCTCACACTCAGGCCTGTATCATGCGGTAAACAACTGATGCTGCACCTTGGACCATGTGGCTAAATTTGGGTGTCAAGTGGGTTAAATGTGCTAAATGCAACTGCAACTCACAAAAAGTTTCAGTCCACAACGGGTTTAATGGATGCTGAGGAGCATCTGTAAAATCTTGTCATCATTTCATGTCACTGAAGGTGAGGCTGTGTGCATATTCTCAGCTTAGAAATTTTACAAGTCAATGTAATAAAACCAGGAACAAAAATTAAGCAAAAATCTTATTATAATCATATTTCAGGGATTTTTTTTCTTGGAAATAGATGAAAAACACATAAAACAATATTTTTTGCTAGATTTAATTTCAAAGAAATGATAAATTTTAAGTGTTAGGAAGGCTCATCAGGAGGAATATAGATGTAGATGACACAGATCTTTTTGGTGAAAGGAAACATCAAATGGCCTTTGGACAGTCGTTCAATCCATGCTCCTTTCTAAATTCAGGTAAAATATACATTTATTTAGAATCACTGGTATCAATACAAGGCATTTGGCAGGTACAGTAAAGACTGACTCTCAGCCTGCACAACCTCATTGCTTATGATAAACACTAAAGTTACAAGATAAAGCAGGTAAATGTTGTGGGGCAAAGTTACTAATCACAGTTTTCTTGTATGATCATTTAAAAGTATGCATAATCTAATATGACTAGCATTAGTAGATTGTTGCACTAACTTCCCTTTGCTATGACCAATACCTGCCATGTATGACTGGAAAGAACAAAGGTTCACTTTGGCTCACAGTATCTGCTGTTTTAACCCATGGTCAGTTGGCTCCAGGGCAAAATGGTATGGCGGAGGAAAGTTGCTCACCTCTGGGAAGCCAGGAAGCAGAGATAGAGCCAGCTAGAGAAAAGAAGTATCCTTCTAAGTCAAACAGCATTCCTCAGTGACTTACGTTCTTCAGTTGGCCCTACCTCCTTGGAGCTCATTCATCTAGGAGCTCATGTCCATTGAATACAGTCAGCACACTCACAAAACCGTCACTTCTCCAGAGTTTACCTCTGAACACATACTTTTTTGGGGGACATTGTAGATCTAAGTCATATCAATTTTTGACAATTTATATATAGAATAACAAAAGTGGAAAGATTTATTCTAGGAAAGCACAATGGAAAGCAATTAATTTTGCCTGATGGATCAGAGAGGACTGATACTTGATATGAGTTTAGAAGAATACAACGCTGACATGACACACCTTTCTGGGAGGAAGCATGGAACATTTTTGACAGGCATCTCAGACAGCAGCAAAGTAAGGAAGGCTTGTAAAAGTTAATAATATATTCCAAGGATACCACATGATCCACTAGGACTGTGGATCAAGGTGTATTGAGAAGTGAAGATTTAATAATTAGTTGAAACAATTTCATGTAGGATTATGATTCTTCAAGGAGTTTGGATTCCATTTTCTAGGCATGGAGAAGCATTTGCCTTTTTTAAAATGGAGCAGTGATTTGATTCTGCTTGTGATTAGAAAGATAATCTTGGGTAGGGTTAGGATGCAAAGGATCTGAGCATCTAGAAGACTGTGGAAATGGTATTGACAAGGGCTGCTGAGGTCTTAATTTTAAGTTGTATAATCAAAATGATGACTGAAATGACAGCACATCAAACAATAGGCTGTGAACTCTGGGACACTGGGAAATAACTACATGGGTGAAAAGAATGGAAGGGTACATTTGAGGAATGGAATAAGACACTTAAACTAGGTTATCAGAAAGAGGAGAAAATGAGACATAATAAACCTAAGGGACATAAACAAGAGGAGGCAGAAATATAAACAATCTAAGCTTCCCCTCTGGCCTTGTGTCCAGCCAAGGGTTTTGATCCGTAATGATTTCAAGGTGATTGTAAACTCTTCCTGGAGTAAGTGACCAGAAGTTATTCGAGTGGCATACTTCCTGTTCTGCAAAAACCGTAAAATAGCCATAAGCAGAGAATCTTACCTAGAGAGTAAACATCTGCATTTGTTCTCAGTAGCAGAGCACCTTTCCTTAATTTCCCTCCCTTAGCTGTATTCTCAGTGACAGCTGCCAGATCCAAGCAGGTTCCCCAGTGAAGACAAGAGAGATTGTTCTGCAAACCCAGCACTCCATGAAACCATCAGCTAAGCCCTTGCCGGGTCTCAGGCAGAACTCCTGCCTTATTTTACTCTGTTAAAAGCAATGTTTTCGGATATTTAAGGGGTAAGAATTGGGATATTTTTTCTTTTAGTAAAACCATAAAGAAGAGAAGCTAATATTCCGAGACACTCCCTAATAGAGGTTTTTCATTTTATTTTCCTTACAGCACTTGCTGCTATTTTTCAAATTTACTTGTTGGTATACTTACTGTTTTTCTTGCTCCATTAATGTAAACTTCATGAGCGTAAGTATCTATCCCACCTTCCTGAAGCTGCTGACACAGCAGTCCACAGCACACAGGTGAAGTTCAATAAATGTCTTTTCAATGAAGGCATGTACTGGAAAGAAAGGATATATCTATTATATGTTGGGGTAGATCTGGATTCTGAAAAGCTGGTTAAAACCTTGGAGCAAAAACTTGTCCTTTCTTATGTATTATTTACTTTATAAATTTGTATGCATTTCTTCTTCTTTACTAGGCACTGTGCTATGCGCTGTGTTGAACGTGCTAAGTGACACCAAGCATCCTGAGAACCAGCAGGGAGCACAGTCCACTATATTCTGTAAATTCTACTTCTGCCAAATAATTAGGGTTTTGGTGGAAATTTTAGTGGCTAATATACTGATACTGTCAAGTAACATTTGATTATATGACAAGTAAAGGACCGTGAATACTGTGTGAACACAATATGTTGCATGTTGTGTTATGGTTTCTATACACTTTGCAATATAGGTATTATTAGCCCTCTTTATCCAAAGGAAAATACATATTTATTCAATACATGTGTAATCATACCTCTTCTGATAAGAACAGACACTACACTTGATCTTAGCCAAAAGGCCAAGAAGCAATGATCATACCTCTTCTGAAGGGTATATGGAATAATGCTCATAAGAGCTTTATTCACAAATATGAAAACTGGAGAGAAACCAAGAAAATTGAAATACACACCAGAATAATCCTACAGTGAAATGCTACTCCTTGACAAAGGAGTGAAGGACTGATATATGAAACGTGTGAACTGCAAAAGCACTATTTTGAATAAAAGAAGCTAGATACCAATTATTGCATATAATATGATTGCATTTGAATGAACTTCTGTAGAAGAGGGTAAATGAATATAGCATCAAAATAGAGGGATAATTTCAATGGAAAGTTGGATGCGAGGATTAACTATGGAAGAACTCTGGGCAGTCTCTGATTTTAAGGTGTGGATGATGTGCAGTATCTTACTAGACATTTTTTTGTCATGCTGGAGTATCCATTTGTCAAAATTCAGGATGTAATGAACTTAAAATCTGTACATTTTAGTGTAGCTAAATGATACTGGAAAAGTAAGTAAATGTGAACTTCACTGATGATGTACATCGGTGACAACTTGGAGGCAGAGTGTACTCACTGCAGCAACTTGTTTTGCACTTTGTCAAGAAATGTGATATACAGGTGGACCAAGGACGAATCAGGGAATAGATATGTTTTCACTGCATAATTATTTCAACTTTTCCATGCACATGAATATTTTCATAATAGCATGTTAGAAAAATAATACAAGGATTTACTACAGTCTTTAATACTGGAATTGTATAAATTCTGTATCATGAATCCCTCCAGACTCTTCCAAGCAGAATTAATCCCATGCTATTTTCTATGACTACAAGGCATAGAAAATTATCATAGGAAGTAAAAATTACTTGCAACTTTCTCCCATTATACAGTTTTGCTTAAATATGCTACTTAAGTGATGAATCAGTGTTGTTGTTTTATGAATCATTTGTTTTAAACCCTTACTTGGATGTTTAGCTTTGTCTTGTATGAGAGTTAGTTATTTTAACAAATAATGCCAGTAGAGGGCTGTATATTTGACACCAAAGATTATTTGTAACCTTTTCTGTTTCCACGTTTATCTGCAATGGGTGCCCCTATATCATGTGTTCAACAGGATTGAATTCTGGTCATCACTAACCGCTTTTATGTGAAGTTTTCCATTCTTCACAAATGTGTGTGAGTCAGGCTTTTAATCATCTATGGCCCTTTTTGAATATATAAGAATAATAGATTTTGAGATTGTGAATTACTTTTAAAATAGTTATTCTGATTTTTATGGCTAGAACTGTTGCTCAATTATTAGATTATATATGGTATTTTACCATATGGGAAATAATGGGTGATCACATGTGTTGTGATGAGACATTTTTATCAATTCCTCTTTACTATGTAAAATTACATTACCAAATAGCTGTTAAAATGCCTATCAGGTTTTATTTTAGATTATTTGGAATAATGTCTCTTCAAAACACTAGTTCGGGTAAGATCTTGAGAACCTCACCGTAGAGGTGGTCACCTCTCTAGACTGCTGACGAGTATACTTGAGTTGTTATTGAGATGACCTTTAACTTGAACAGTGTCCAGTTCATGAAATATCTTATCAAGAATAAAATAGTTCCAGTATGTAAATAGCCATGCTTATCATAATGACAGTAAGAAGAGTCTTGTAATAAACTGTGATTATAAATCTGAGTAAAGCAAGCAAGTGTAGGTGAAATAGAATAGAATTTGATTCTGTGTAGAACTAAACCCAGGAGGTTTGTTAATTATGTATTTGTTCCTATCACAGATGATCACACCTAGAAAAAAAAAAAAAAAAAAAAAGAAATGTAAGCTCTGCCCTTGAGGGCGCATATTTCAGTGTCTGGGAAGAAAATTGTCATTCTCATGGATAAGAAAATATGTGCTATTACTACAATTGGGAATTTTCTCTTCAACTCACCTACAACTTTCATAGAAAATAACTTTTCATTAGTTGAAGGCTTACACGTGTTTTTAGAATTCACTTTCAAAATAGATGAAAAGTAGTATTTGCTTGCAGCTCTGTCTCTGAGAAGTGGTTCAGGGAAAAGCAGTATCTCTCTTGGAGCATAGCCCTAAAGTGAATTAGAACGTGTACTTACAACCTCTGAGAACTCATGTTGAGGGCTCACAGTAACTCAACTTGAGAGGGAGGAGAGGAAGGGGAGGAAAATGAGGTACAAACACATTTTTAGTAGTCAGCTAGAAGGAATATTGGTTAAAGGGGTTATATGATCTCTGATCACTACCAAACACACTTGCAAATTATCACATAAATATGCAATTTCAATGAAGCTAAAACATACTATTTTTCCACTTATGCAAATTCTAAATCTACTAGACTGATCTACTACAGCTACTGGACAAAGTTTTCACGACATAAACAGCCTCCTGTGGCATATGTGTCAAAGGTTCAACTCCACTGTGCTAGACTATTTTCATGAAATAGTATAATAATAATCTCACAAACATCTACATAGAGCTATTTCTTAGTTATTCATTATGTACTTAGATAATAAAATATTTTAAAATTAATATTTCTGGAGGTGTAACTTAGTTAGGATGTCTGTTTAGCATGCATAAGGCCCTGGGTCTGGTCCACAGTACCACATACAAAAAAGCAAAAAAAAAAAAAAAAATCTTTAAAACATTATACTAACCTCACAAACACAACACATTGGCTTCTTTTCTCATTTAGTGTTGATAAGTCAGTAGAGAATAGTGAACAGGGGCATCACGTCTGCTGCTAAACTCCTAGATTTCTACTTCCATCAGGGCACTTAGTAGCTGTGTTAACTTGAGGTGATTTATTTCTCAGTGGCTTAATCTCATCTCCAAAGGAATATGTAATGCTGATAATATTCTTCTGGGGTTTGTGTGGGATGTCAAAAGCATACATTGTATGTGTGCACATGATATCATGTGCCACTGCCTTCTCAGCATTTCCTGATATGCACTAAATAACTGTGAAGTTATATTTGTCATACATATATAGATACCCATTTTACATATATATGCATATATGTATGTTATACATGTACATGTATATTAGAACATTACCTGACACATAGGTAAACACTTTCTATAATTATTCATAATATTAAGTGATGAAATGAATACAAATGATGAAATGAATGCAAAAGATCATGAACAATTTTAAATTTGAATTACCAGTGCCTAACTTAACCAGGAAGCTTCGACATAAATATCTACCTGCCTGTTTGACATCTACACTTGAATGTAACCTATAAATTGTTCGTTAGTGTTTCCTTTAACTATCATCATCATCCATCTAGTCAATGAGCTCCACACTATAGCTGATTGACACAATCCAATTGATCCTTTTCTTTTACATCTCAAAGCTCATTACTCCATGAGCAACATCTTTTTGAGTCTACATTCAAAACATAACAAGCAAATTTTATACAGCTCTCTCATTCCCACTACTATTTTGGTACAAGGCACTAATAGCTCTTAGATAGGCTTTCTAGACTGCAGTCCTTGCCTATCTTTGCTTCCATGGACATATATCACCCTTCCATTTTCTCTATATGAGGAGCTACAGTGTCTGGAAACCAGCATTCAGAGCACATCATTTCAGTGTTCAAGCCACTGTGTTTAGAATAACACTTTAACCTGTGAGTGCCTACTTGATACAAAGCCTGGCCCCTCCTTCCCGGAAGCTGCTTCCTGGTTCCAGCCCTGCCTTCCTCTGGGAACACCCTCAGCCTTCCCCTCCATCTGCACGCCTTTCCCCCTGCTATCTGACCTCCTGACTCACGCTTTTCCCTCAAGTCTCAGCTCAGATGTCAACACAGAGTCCTCACTCATGACAAAATACTACTTTTGTCATTTCTCATGCCTTATTTTAGTTATCTTCATAACACTTATTATTAATGTCATATTTAATATTTATTTGTTTAATATTTATATCCCCCAGGGGACGTAAATTAAACTCTAGGAGGGCAGGCACATGTTTTACTTACTGCAGTGGTGCACAGCCTGGTGAACTCTCTGGCCTGGGGTAGATGGAAAACAAATATTTAGTCAAAGAATACATAGATGATGGGCCAATTCTGGTGTCTTTAAGATCATCCCAACAACAAAGAGGGTTTGGCTGAAGTGACGGTAGTCATTATGATTCACCAATACTGAAATGTATTACTTCCCACTAACCCACATTCGTTCTCCAATACATCTAAATTTATGTAATGATGAAGAAATGAATTGATTGGTGAAAATAAATCCATAAGGTGGAGTGATTAATTCTTTATATACCATGGCCATTTCCTCTAGATTAAATGGAAAGTAATCAGGAAAAAGTTTCAACAGAGGGATGCATTACTGTAAAAGATTGTTTAATTTTTTTTTGGTTTATGTATTACTGAAGAAAATTTATACCTTTCAATGTTAGTAATTTTTCTGTTTTAAGTAACAAGTTTGAAGGACCATGATTTCTGTTTTTAGATTAAGAGTTTAGTAATATTTTGGTACACTTATTCTTTTTGACATTATATACCTTCTCTTTTTTAGATTAAGATTTTAGGGGACTTGGGAAGCCTAAGTGAGCTGCCTAGGGGACTGGATCCTCTAGCCCCAGCTCCCACTGACACCTCGGGAGGGGCCTTGGACTCTGGAAGCTCGGTGAGCTGCCTGGCGGACCCTGGTGTGCCAGCCACCCCACCCCACTGCCACCAAACAGAGAGGCCTTGGTCTTGGGAGGCCTCTGTGAGCTGTCCGGGTGCCCAGGTCCTGTGGCTCCACCCTCTGCTGCCATCTCAGGAATGAATGTGAATCCCCAGAAATCTAGGGAGATTTGCAAATGACAAAAAAGAAGAAGCAAAATGCAATCTCAGCCAAACACTCTACCCAGAAAAAGTCCAGGAAACATCAACATGGAAGAATGTAGAAGTCACACACCTGAAATCTCTGAAATGATAGCAACTGAAGTAAAGAACCAACTACATCAGGCTGTAGAGGAAATCAGATCAGAAATAATTACTCAGGTAAAAAAGAAATGACAACCATAATGAAAGAATGGCTTGTCATATCAAAGGAAGACATAGATAAAAAAATAGAGGAGCGCAGAAAAATGAAGGACACCTGGAGTGAACAGTATAGGAAAGAATTAGATTGCATAAAACAGATTCAAAGAGACATTCAGAAAATTAAAAATTCCATTGAAAGCTGGAAGAACAGCTTGAATGAAACAGAAGATAGATTCAGAACTTGAAGACAGCATTGCAGCTAGTGATCATGAAAGAAAAGATCTCTTAAAAATAACAAAGGAACAGCAAATAACAATTCAACAGCTGCAAAATGAGGCAAAGAAAAACAATATAAGGCTGATAGGTGTCAATGAAACAGCAGGAGGCAACACGAATGACATAAAAAGACTATTTGTAACAGTAATAGCAGAAAATTTCCCAAGCATGGGACAAGACATATAAGTGAGGCATATAGAACCCCAGTTAGTCACAATGAAAATAAATCTACACCCTGACAAATGATCATCAAGATCCCAGAAATTGAGCAAAAGAACAGGATCTTAAAAGCTGTTAGAGAAAAGAAATAGAGCACCTAGGAAGGAAAGAACATCAGAATCATGGAAGACTTCTCAACACAGACCATCAAATCAAATAAGAGCTTGGAGTGAAGTATTTCAGGTCCTGAAAGAAAACAACTTTCAACCCAGATTACTGTACCCTGCAAAGCTATCATTGAAAATTGATGTAGAAATAAGACACTTCCATGACAAAGATCAACTGAAGAAATTCATGAGTGCCAAACTAATCCTGCAAAGAGTACTGAAAGATATTCCACAAAGACATAAAAATGACCACAATCTCAAAACCAACAATAGAAAAGAACTACATAGCAAGGTAAGCAGTTAAACAGAGGGGGAAAGTGCAGTGCCAACAGTGGAAAAATAACATGACAAGGCTAAGTCAATACATATCATGAATAGCCATTAGTGTAAATGGCCTCAATTCACCAACCAAATGAAACAGACTGGCCAAGTGGATCAACAAACAAAATCCAACAATATGCTGCATACAAGAAACACATTTAACTCCAAAGGAAATCCATAGACTGAAAGTTACAGGGTGGAAGACAATAGTCCATATGACAGGAACCCAGGAAAAAGCAGAAGTAGCTATTCTGTTTGCAGACAAGGTGAACCTCAAACCAACAACAATCAGAAGAGACAAAGAAGATCACTATATTCTTGTTAAGGGAAAACTGCAAGATAGAGAGATAACAATCATAACTATATATGCACCAAATGTTAGAACACCCAATTATATAAGGCAAATTTTAACAGACATGAAAAATCAAATAAGTAATGGCACAACTGTAACAGGGGATTTTAACACCCCCTTGTCACAAAGAGATAGATCAACTAGACAAAAAGTCAGCAAAGAAATAACAGAACTAAACCAAATGTGTGAACAAATGGACTTAGTAGAACTTTAAAGAGTATGCCACACAATGACATTAGAATGCACATTCTTCTCAGCTGCACATGGGACATTCTCTAAAATACACCACACGTTAGCACATAGAACATGCTCAAGTAAATGCAAAGGAATTGAAATTATCCCATGCATATTATTGGACCATAGTGCAATGAAACTGGAAATAAGTGATAAAAGAAATTGCAAATAAACACAAGAAAAAATGTTCAATGTCATTAGTCATTCTAGAAATGCAAATTAAAAAGACACTGAGATTCCCTCTCACCACAGAAAGCATGGCTATCACCAAGAAATCAATCCATAACAAATGCTGGAAGGGCAGTGGGGAAAAAGGAACTCTGCTATTGGTGGGAGTGTAGACTGGTTCAACTATTGTGGAAAGCAGTTTGGAGATTCCTCAGTAAACTAGGATTAGAGGTCCCATTTAACCCAGCTACTCCCCTCCTGGATATTTTTCCAGAAGAACTGAAAACATCATACCACAGTGATATATGTGCACCCATGTTTACAGCAGCACAATTTGTAGTAGCTAAATCTTGGAAACAACCCAAATGTCCATCAACTGAGGAATGGATAAAAAAGATATGGTATTTTTATACAATAGAGTATCACTCAGCTATAAAGAAAGATAAACTAGAAGTTTTTATAGGTAAGTGGATGTAACTAGAGATCATGCTCATTAATGAAATAAATCAGACGCACATGTATAATCATCATATTTCCTACCTACTATAAGTAAAGGAAAGAATAAATAAAATCTGAAAGGTATAATAGATATTGTGAAAGGGAAAAGACACTGCTCAAACAGGAAGGAGCTACTGGTATGAAGGAGACGAGAGGAAAAAGATAGAAGGAAGAAGGAAAAAATGTGCATACACAGGATAATCAGGATAATTATACTACTGATATCTGTTAGTTTATTGAAATAAACTGTTAATGTGTAATTGTTTGATCAATCTTGCATGCCTTTGTCTGATTATACATGCAACCATTTTGAAGATGACATTATGTAATATAACAACCACTGTTAATATCCTATCACCACCTTTTGAAATTCTGTACCATTTTTATTGCTCTTTATGCTGTTTTGTTTATGTGTTTGTTTTTGTTATTTTGGGTTTTTGTAAAATGAAAAACAAAATTTATATGTATATATAAGGATAACTGGAATAGGTGTATTGCTGATGTCTGTGGTTTATTGAAAGGAACAGTCAATGTTTAAAATTTTCTTTTTTCTTTACCAATTTTACACTCTTGAATTTGGTAATCAGAATGACTGATTTGAAAACAAGAATATGCAGTATAAGAACCATTGTTGAGCTCCTCCATCTTGTATGGTGAAGCTCTGCATCATTTCCATTTTTTAAAAATTACTTATTACTGCCTTTGATTGTTTGATCAATCTTACATTCTTATGTCTGGTGGACCGAGCAACTTTGTTGAAGATGACAGTATGTAATGTAGCAACCACTGTTAATTCCTATCATATTGTTTTGAGGTCATGTATCATTTTTGTTGTTTTTGTGTTGTTTTGATTTTGTGTTCATTGTTTTGTTAGTTTTTAAAATTTTTAAAATAAAAAAGATTTTAGTAATATTTTAGTGGGCTATTACTTGTTAATATAATCATTCTTTTGTGTTTGATCAAGAAAGTGTTTAAAATGTCTTTTCATCATTGGATGTATTAATCCACAGAACATCCACCCGTGTTTTGCAATTTGATTTACAAGCTTTGATGATCTGTCCCCTGGAAAGCAATGTTCTTAAAGGGTAATGAGAGCAAAAACCAGGCAAATCACACGTGCCTCTGTTTGGACTGTATGCACGATTGTCACAGCACGTAAGAGCTCAGAGAGGAAGATAATGCAGGAAGATAGATGGGAGATTAGGAAAGTGTCATCATTCATTTATGACTTTATTCCCTTTCTTCAGAAGGCAAAGAAAAATCCTCTCTTTATCTTGAGCTCACTAAAGCAAAATCTAAATGATGTCACCACATGAGCGAACATGATTTCATGGAAGTCAGTATAAAATGGATTGAAGAATAACCCCAGGAAAAGGAAAGCTAGATTATTTTATTGAATCACATAAGGTGCATGTAAATATTTCACACAAGCATATTCTCTTGAGAGTTAGAGATTCTAATCAGAGATTTGCAAATCTTTCTTCAATTCACCAGGTATGTGATTTTGCGAAAAGGCGTAGCCTCTGGTCTTCAGATGTGCAGCAATGGTCTTTGCATGTCTCTGTTTGCTCATTTTACATTTCAACCTTATTGAATAAATGCTAAGAAGTTAAAAATCTTGTGATATGACATATGTAACTTATTAGACAAAAGACTAACAAAATAATCTTTAATAGGGCTGTTATTTCTTATGGCATTTTATTGGTGATTATTGGATTGCAATAGATGTTTTATAGCTCACAATTATCATGGGAAATGAATATAATGATGTATGAGAAAATATGTATAGGAAAGAATAAATAAAGCTAAGGAGATATTTTGTTTTATTTATTCTTAACAGAAAACATACTATTTTTAAAGATTTCAAGCAACAATTACAGGTATTGAAATTGATTAAATTTTCTCAAAGAATTGATTCTAATTACCTATACATACTTTAAAAAGGAAAAGACAAAAGTCTTGTCTCATACTAAGAAATGTTCTGAAGCAACCTATTATTAATAATTAATTTAGAATTCTCTGTCAAAACATTGGTCACATGCTGCTATTAGCATGAACTTAATTGGTGCTTTCACGTGGAAATCTCAGGTTTCTGCTCATCGCTGCATTCCAAGACAATGCTCCAAGAAAGAGGAGAGGTGCGGGAAAGAGGTAGTAAGAAATGTCTAATCATTTTAATTATCATTCAAAGCAAATGACACTCAAACAGAAAATGTGAGAAAAATAGATTAAAATAGAGCCATCGCTCACACAGATAGACATTTTCTTCCACTGCCTTTCAAAACCAGCATACGGCAGATAGGCAGGAACTGAATTAGTTCCATAATTAAAGCACTTACTCAAATTCTTAGAAAGTTATCAGAAATATGGTGTGCAGATGATAAGCTTATACGTGCCTTTTGTGTAATACTATACTCGTAAGAGTGAAATACAAACTCCATGCCAAAAAAACCATACCAACCCGTATTGTACTTTCCTTCCATCCTCATTTATTCACATTCACTCTTCTGCATTCTCCCTATCTCTGTGAAAATATGCTTAAATAAATGTGATTGTTTAAAATATTCCAACATTAAAAAAATAAAATAAAATATTCCAATATTATGACCATTTAGTGGGTATGAGGTTGCTTAAAGAGTATTGTACTTGAAGTTATGAGACACAGATCCAAATCGTGATCAATGTAAAGCAAAAGCTATGTTTTGCTTTTTTAAAAACTCATCCTATTATTAAGGGTTCAGTTTAAACTATGACTGCACTACTTATAATATGTGTACTTTTAATATATACGTGATGTTTAATCTGAGAGTCCTCATAGAGAAAATGGTGCCCATCATAAAAATTATTTATAACAAATACAAAAACATCTGTTTTTGCCAGTAGCATGGAAAACATTAAATATTAATTGAATCTGAAAAAATGTATAACAGCATTAAAAGAAATTCAAGCCCCTGAATAAGGACCACTAACTTTCTAAGCTACTAGGACAATTTGAATGCATATATGTGGAAACCCTGCCAATAATCCTGACACACTTCAAAATGGAAAGGATTTAGAAAGCTAGATAACACAAAAAAATAGTTCTAGTACTGTCTTTTCAAAGAGAAAACAATAGTTTTCATGTACTGTCAAGCCATGAGCTTACTGTCTCTCCAAAGGAAAAACTTCCAGCAGATAAAATGCATGCTTTGCGAGGATTTGGGAGAGGAAATGTGATGACCAAGACATTGAATATTCATAGAACACACAGTTGTCATATTGTTTGGTCTCTTTTACATGTTTCATAACTTTCCAGGCCAAAAATACCCATGAACATGGCTGATTTTAGTCAAACATTTGCGAACTGTTTACTAACATTTCTAGGGGATCAGAATGTAGTGGAAATAGAACAATGGTATGATACATTGGATTTCTAGCTCATTTCAGCATCTTACCATAAAAGGGCAAGCTACTGAGTCCCTAACTACAGGAAAGGAAGGTACATCAGTTTACAGCAGGTCTTTGTATCTTATTCTTGTTATATGTAATATTTTTAAGTAAATGTTTCCAATAAGAAAATACAAATTCTTCCTGGGAAATCTATGTAACTTAAAATTTTTGTGCTACAAGACAGTAAGTGAATGAAAAATCACTCTGTGTTTTTGTTTTTCTTCTTCTGTAATTTTGACCATAGTAGTTTCATAACCTGGCTAAGAGTAATAATGCATCTGCACATATAATATATCTGAATATCAAATGTTTCAAATTTTGCTAAGCAATAGTTTCATAAAACAATTTTCTTTCCAGTAACCTTGAAAAATATATTTTTATGATAGCAAAAACAATAATAAGGGTAAGTGATGATTTTAGATATAGCTAAAACTTGGAAGATACTTAAAGCGGTTATATTTATGACTCCATATGTCTTGGTTTACAAAGTAAAAATAGAACACACAATACTTACAAACTGTACAAAGGTTTGACTGTTGTTGGTATTTTACTATATTTGGCTGATCATTTGCTCCCTCATTTTCTATTCTTTCTGTACAGACATGCATACACACACACACACACACACACACACACACACACATTTTTTTCTAGGCTGTTTATGTGTAAGTGGTGTTTATTATAGCCCTTCACTGCTAAATACTTCAGCATGTTTTACCCAAGAATAGGGACATTCTTTCATATAACTGCAATTCAGTTATCAATTTTACTGAATTTGAGTCAGGATACAATACTTTTTTTAGATCTACTGTTGTATTTCAAAGGCTGACTTAAAAATATATCTTCTTTCTGCAGTACAGGAGACAGGCTTTTGTCAGGTATTGCCTTTGGTTGTCGTATCTTTTTGTATTTCTTTCATCTCTAGGAGTTAAAGACCCTATTTATGACATGGACATTTTGAAAGAATCTAGCCAAGTCTTTCTTTTTTTCCTTAATAGAACATTTCACAATGTGTGTCCCTGTTTCCTTGGGAATAGATTCCTTTTACTCATTCTCATTTTAACCACTGCATAGGTGTTGGTGTGTGTCTCTCTTAGGGTATCGCATATCAGAAGCACAATTCTTAGTCTATGGAGACTGCTTCAGTAACATACCACAGGCTTAAACAATAAATGTTTCTTCCTCACAGTTCTGAAAGCTGGAAGGTTGATGATCAGAGAGCTCTCGGCCTCTATGCCTGGTGAGGGTCCTTTTCTGCTCTGCAGATGGCCAGTTTCCTGTTGTATCTTCACAGGTGCAGAGAGGGAGAGCTCTAGTCACTTCCTCCTACTGTAAGGCCCTTGGGCCTCAGTACTTCCCCATCTGCAAGACAGGAGCCCGTGGTAGGACACGCCCTCTTTCTATTCCTCCTCATTGTGCTTACTTTATACCCCTCGTCCGATGCCAGCTGGTGTCTCCTCCATAAAGACTGTAATTCTCTCCCTGTTAGAACTACTATGTAGTCTTCAGGGAGAACTTTTAGGTCATGCACGCATTCTGTTTCTGATCAAAATTTCTTAGAAAGGAGAAATTACATATTACCTGTGCTTATAAGTTCATATAAACACAGTATATATATACATATGTATATATATTTTTTTCATATAACAAAGAAAGCTTATCATATATGTTTTTTGCATATTGTTCCTTCTCATTTAAAAAAATCTCCTGGAAAGTGGTCCAAATTGGATCTGTAGATCTGTTTTTTTTTTTTTTTTTACAACACTAGAAAACTCTATGGTTTATTCAACCAATCCATAGCTTAGGTAATAGATAGTTTCTAGTGTTCTACAATTGTAAATAATTTTGCAAGGAACAGTTTTTCACAGATAGATTTTCATGTAGTTGAGAGCATATGCTCATTGTGGATTCTGTGCAGCGGAGAAGTGGAAGGCACCTGCACAGAAGTTTGGGAGAATTCTCTTGTGTGCCTGTTGTTGAGTAGCACCTGACTTCCGTATGCATAATAGTCGGAGAAAAGTTCCCACTCCTCTCTCTCTCTCTCTCTCTCTCTCTTAGAATTAGCAATTTTGGTAACATTTTAATGTCCTGCCAAGATTTCTACAAATGTCCTTTGACTTGATAGTTGTACTCTTCTTGTTTCTTATTTTGCGTATTTCTCTTATTTTTAAATGCAGTGGCTAGTGGCTTTTCTATGTTATTGAAAAACTTTCAGTATCTGAATTTTAATTAATTTGATCCGTTGATTTTTTTCTCCATTTCCTCTATTTCTATGCAGGTATTTTCTTTTCTTTTCTATTTTTTTTTTTTTGTTGTTGTTTGTTTGTTTTTTGTTTTTTTCTGGTACCGGGAATCAAACTCATGACCTTGCGCTTGCCAGGCAGGCACTGTGCCGCTGAGCTAAATCCCCAGCCCCTATTTTCTTTGTTGTTTTCTCCTTTACTTTAATTTTTTTCTCATAGTGTTATATGTTGGGAGTTTAAGTCATATTTTTGTTTTAGTGATGTGTTTTACTGAGCAGTAACAGACCACAGTTTCTTCATCACTCCTCTGTTGATTGGTGGCAAGGCTGGCTCCATATCTCGGCTATTATATTATGCTGCAAAAAACATGAGTGTGCAGGTATCCCAATGGCATGCTGACTTTAATCCCCTCAGGTATACACCAAAGAGTGGTATGGCTGGTAAACTTAATTTTGTCACCTTAATTGGCTTGGGAGCTGCTCAGGGAATAGTTGGAGTGTGCTTCTGGGTGTGCCTGAGGGGGTCATGGAGGTGTGCCCTTGGGTAATATGTCTGGTCCCTCCCCTTTTTCTCTGTAGTTCCGCTTCCTTGCTCTGCTTTCCGGCTGCTGTGAGCCAAGTATCTTTGCTACACCATAGCCATCCACCACGATGTTCCTGCACTAGGGCCAGCTGACCATGATTACTGAGTCCCCTGAAATCATAAGCTAAACCTCTTCTCTACACTGCTGGTATTGGGGATTATGCATCAGCAACAGGGAGTCTGACTAATAAAACCAGGTAATATGATAGTCTGACTTTTGTTCATTGAGCACTCTCCATACTGATTTTCACAGGGGCTGTACCAGCAGTGCGCAAGGGCTCCTCTCCCCGCTCCATCGTCACTAGCATTTATTTTTTTCTCTACTTGTATTCTTGTTGTTAAACGTACTGACTGGGGTAAGATAGAATCTCAAGGTAGTTTTGATTTACATTTCATTAATATCTAAATTTATTGAACCTGTTTTATACACTTATTGGTCATTTCTACTTTGTTTGAGAAGTATTTGTTTAAGTTATTTGCCCATTTATGGTTTAGCTCTTTGGGGTTTTTTAAGGTTAAATCATTCACATTCTCTCACATGTTCTAGATATTTCTCTTCTATTGGAACAGGAGCTGTCACTACCTATGCCTGGCCTTGCTCCTCACTACAGAGGGTGGTGCGGCCAATCACTATACCCTGTCCTCAGTACAGGGGGTGGTGCGGCCAATCACTATACCCTGTCCTCAGTACAGAGGGTGGTGCGGCCAATCACTATACCCTGTCCTCAGTACAGAGGGTGGTGTGGCCAATCACTGTACCCTGTCCTCAGTACAGAGGGTGGTGTGGCCAATCACTGTACCCTGTCCTCACTATAGGAGGTGGTGCGGCCAATCACTATACCTACGTAGCTTCCAGCCTGAACTCCCTGCTGCTTAAACTTTGCTGAGCTCTCCTCCTAGCCCTCCTCCCATCTGTCTCTTGTGGCCATGTCTCTCCCACTTGCTGCAACAGGGTGTCCCCAGGTGTACGTGTTCTGTGACTTCCTGTCTGTGGAGCTGCTCAATCTCAAACAGGAAGCCCCCTTTCAAAGTGGCTGCTGATTGTACCCCTTGGAGAAAAGGCCAGGACCGTCGTGCATTTCTTTTTCAGAATTAGACTCCTGTGCAAGAGAAGTCACTTTCAGAGTAAAACTCAAGTTGCCTGAAGGGTGGGATTTTCCTGGGGCTCTGCTTTTGGTCCATTGCTTATCACTGCAGCTGCTGGCTGGCTGTGGTCATCTTTCGTTTGCAGAATAGGATTTAACCTCCCCCACGATCAGGGTTAAAGTAAACTGCTTCATTCTTTTCTGCACCTTGTCTTCTTGTTTCTTCATGATTTTTAGCTTTTCCAGTTGCTCTTCTCACTCAGCAGCTGTTTTCTGGACCTCTTGGTTCCAGGTCACGCAGAGGCTGTGACTCCCTGCCTGCCTTCTCTCTGCCATGTAATTCCTAAAATTGTTATATCTTTTCCACTTAGAGAAAATCGTGTCTTATTTTACTAATAAAAAAATAATCTTTAGGGGCTGGGGATTTAGCTCAGTGGCAAAAGCGCCTGCCTGGCAAGCGCAAGGTCATGAGTTTGGTTCCCGGTACCGGAGAAAAACCAAAACCAAAAAAAAAAAAAAAAAAAAAAAATCTTTAATGTTTTATTCAGAATTTTTAGAACTCTATGAATAACTTGCTCATATTTCCTGACTATTTTTCAGGGTTGGTTTTTAATTCTTGTTTCTTAATGTCAGTTTTTTACCTGTCTTTAAGAACTTCAAAATGTTTTTCTTACAGGATGTTACTTGATTTTATTTTTGTTTATATGTTTATTATTTACATAACAGAAATTTTTAAGTAATTGCCAGTATGTCAGTATGACTTTATTTCCTGATGTCTAGTTTTGAAAGACTTTCATAACTTCACTGATATAAACAGTTTTTTCCTAAAATTTTCCCCTAACTTTCATTGTTATGCACATATGGCATTATGTATATATGGACATAAATATGTATGTACACTTGTGTGTATCTATATATTTTACATCTAGTTTTCCAATACATCTGAAATTTGTCTTTATTAAAATATAATGCTTGTTTTCAAATATTTGAGGGACTCAAAGAAAAATAACTTATTTTGAGTTGATACAGAAATTATTATAATGAAAGTTATAGCAAACCACAGTCAAAATTTAAAGAATGTTTGGTGCTCTTTAGCAATAAGATTGTCTATTTATTACTGGATACATTTAAGAAAACAAGAAGCTTTGTGTAAAGAATTAAGAAATTTACGGAAGTGATTTCTACATTATACAGGAAGTTGGACATCCAACTTAGAGAATCTGTGGTTTACCTGGCAAGACAGTAAACACAATATTTGGCTTATTCAACTTTGAGAAACATAATTAGCTATTTTAATTTTATAACGATCATACATTTAATGAGATACAAGTGGAAAAACTATAAAATGTAGAAAAATAAGAGTAAAAATACATACACGAACTTACAATTGAAACATAACCGCTGCACTTATTTTGAGCTACGTATATGTGCATATATTATATATAAACATATTCACAGGTATACACACAAGTATTTATTTTATAAATTATATATAAATACTGTTTTACAATTTGTAAGACTGAAGTATAAATTATACTTTTCTGGGCCACTCAGTATATAGTTACATAATTTTTAGTCATGACACAAAAACCTTAGGATGTGTATTATAATTTAATTATGATGTGGGCAGACATTTAAGTGTCTTCTTTTCATACTCAGTGTTATAACTAATATTCTTGTCTGTAACTTTTTTTTTTTTTTGGTTTTTCTCCGGTACCGGGAACCGAACTCACAACCTTGCGCTTGCCAGGCAGGCGCTTGCCAGGCAGGCGCTTTTGCCGCTGAGCTAAATCCCCAGCACTATAACTAATATTCTTGCACCTTTAACTTTGGGAACTTACCCCATTGTATTTTCCCATTATAAAATACCAGTTTTTTGAGAAGTGCTGAGCTAAAAATGTATGAATATTCCTAAACTTTCAATTTATATGGCCAATATCATTACTGATGCATCCAAAAATACCCATTGAACAGTTTTATCAAGAACCATGGTTGGTACTTAGGATTTAGTGTCAAATATGAATTGTAACTGGTAAATACAGAGGAAATTATAAATTCTTAAAGGGAGCAGGAAAGAGGAAAGTTTTATGTAACAATTTCAAACCGCTTGGTCAGTGTCCAAAGGAACCGTATGTCCTTTCATATCAGGAGTCTTGCATGGCAAACAGGAACAACGCCTTCCAAGAAGCACGCCTCAACTATGTACAATTAAATAGTTCTGTTTGATGAATATAGCCCCAGTGGCTGAAAAACATTACTTGCTCTATAGTATCAGGCTGGCCAGATCTTTAATGAGACTTTATTGTCATCGACTGACTGCTTCACTGCTTCATCAGATGGCTCTGCGTGAGTAATTGTAGGTCAGTAGTTGTACAGTGGACGGATTTGCATAGTGCATGTTAATCAGCAGTCGTTCTTGCTTTGAGAACCAGTGCAACAGATGGCAATAGCAACAGTACAAGTCTCTAACTTCTGCCTCAACACTGGGTGGATGCTCTATCAAGAAAATTCAGTTAGTGTGGTGAAGACTTTATTTTTGCTCCCAATGTGGTCTTCAAGTAGCAGGTCAAGAAAGATGACCTTCTGAAAAGCCCCTCTTGCTTTTGTTCCCCTAAAATTGCAATAGCCCAATGTTGTAGTCAGCAGTACACATTAAGGGCAAAATAATTTTATACACTGTTTCTCACCCACGTTAAGTTTGCAACTGCTTTGTGGGTGCAGGTAGCCATTTTTGCTGCCCTTCGTTTACGAGATAACTTTGGTAAATATTGCTACTGTAATAGCAATTCATGCTTTAATTTGTGTTCATCCTGTATAGTATCACAATTTTTTTTATTTAAGTTTGAAAACATAGCATCAGCTTGGTAATCATACATATGTGTAGCTCCTCTCTCACTGCCCTATTTCCCCTGGAAATTAGAACAAACAATGCTGTCCAATTTTGACATTATCCTTGGGCAGGGTGATCTGGGGGAAGCAGAGTACCCAATTCCCTGAGATGTATTTACTCCTTCAAATTAATTTGACTTTCTGAGAAAAACAAAGGGTATTTATGTAAAAAAAAAAAAAAAAAAAAAAAGTAAGGACAAGTATTAAAACAGAAAAGGTCAAAGTTGTAACCTCTGCAAAGAATAAATCAGAATAATGACACTAAGTCTTCAAGGAGGACAAAAGAGGATCCATCTGATGCTTACAGAAAATGAAATAAAAACAAGTCAGTGAATATTTCAGAAATAGGGATCCTCTGCTGTATGAGAGTAAATTTTTAGCCTTAAGAGTGATTACCTTCTCTCAAATATGTTCTAAATTGTATGGAACATCTGTCTTTGGAAACTTTAAAAACAG
Source organism: Chinchilla lanigera (assembly GCF_000276665.1). NCBI lineage: Eukaryota > Metazoa > Chordata > Mammalia > Rodentia > Chinchillidae > Chinchilla > Chinchilla lanigera. Next base: position 17,383,874 of record NW_004955441.1, read on the forward strand.
ATGGGACGTATTGATTTCAGAATCAAATCCAAATTTGCAGGTGAGTTAACCAGATGGACCTTGATCCTTTTCATAATTCTACAGTCATGGAACAGCCCAAATTTCAATCTAGTCTTGGCATATTTGGTTGATTCCTGACAGGAAAGCAGCTGGTATTTGTGGTTGTATAATAAATGATAAATGAAACTTCAACCACCAGTTGTGCTACTTGTAGTAAAATAACGAAGGAAAACATTCCACTTTGGTGATCGTCATTTAACTGTCCCCTAAGTCACACACACTTCACTTTGTGTTGGATTACGGAGCTTCTAACTCCGATCACTCCTTACCCTCACAACAAAACCCGCAGGGCTGCACGCAGATGAGTAGAGAAGGACCCGAGGACCTGAGCACAGATCTACGTTGCAACGGAAGGGAAGCTCAGCAGACAGTCACTGATACACCTTGGAGGAGGTGCCGGGGGCAACAGGGCGCATCAGGTCCAACAGGAAGGCAATGCCCCTGAACACCGAGAACCCGACAACATGAAATCCAGATCGGCAAATCAGCATTAGGTCAGTCTGCAGGAAAAAAGTAGCGGATTGGTCATAAAAGGTGACACTCAGTACCCAAGCTAGGAGGAAGGGAGAAAAGGGAAGCAGAGAGATTCCGGCTGCATGAGGTCAAAGCAGTAGGTATCTCAACTGGCACAGGTGACAGCTCTCACATCCGGCCTCCAGATATAGGCTATCATGTTTGCAAGGATACTTTGACGTAAACATAGGGGAAGCTCATTTTCACTGAGGGTTTGTCAGGGCACAAGAAGATGTTTGTGTCCAGCCCCTTAAAGTTGCTTAATTTTCCTTGCTCAAATTTTTATTCGTCCTGGAAATTGGAACTGGCCTCAGCCACAGGTGAAATGTGAAGGACACCCCGCTGAGATGAAGATGAGAAACCCAGCGGGGTCTAATAGAAGCCACCCGGAGAAGCGGGGTTACCTTAAGTGCGGGCACTTGAGCAGATGCAGTGCTGCAGCTAAGGTGAAGATGAGACGGTCTGAGTCAGATTAACCGCCGAGTTTACGACTCCAGACGCAGCTACGCTGGTCGACCCAAAAAATATGCTGCCATCTGAGCACAGCCGTGTAAGCCTGGCACAGCGCTAATTTGTTCAGCCACTGTTCGGGAGGATTGCTGGCAAATAAACCGCTTAGCTGCTGTGGAAGTGGCCGGCCATCTAGGATAAGGATCACTCTGAGCTGTTCTCTGAAATGTTTCACGAGGGTGAACAGGAGTCTAAGGCGAAGGGTGATGATTTAAAAACCGTGTTCTTCCTCTAGAGCTTAAGGATTATTTTTGACTCACTAAATTTCACAGGTAGAAATTCAAAACAGTTAGTCAAAAAATCCATGATAATGACATGTTCTAGGAATGAAAGAAAACCATTCCCAATAAAGATGGTCGTTTTGGGGATCTGCCTGAAAGTGGCTGTGATAGGAAGTTACAACTTTCTATCAGTCTTAGAAAGGATCTGCTGTTCATGTTTTTTTCACATGGGAGCAGAAATATTTTTACTGGCCAGTGTTCCACTGCAGAATTTACTTCCCAGTTTAGTTTATTTTATAATATAGTTGCATGTCTTCAAGGGAAAATGGAAATTTACTTGATAATGAGTAAGGGGTTCTTACTGGTTCTGTATATTGAAAAAAAAATCTATTTTCTATCTATGTATCCATTTAATCTATTCAGGAAGTTACATTGCTATTGCTTGTGTTCATAGTTGTGATATTTATTTTTTCTGGAAGAGTAGAATTGTTAAGGCACACAATACTAAGAGTTATGTTTTAAATAATTAACCCCCTAAGTTATTTTTACCATTTGATATTATTAAAAAGAGAGTCTGTATTAAATATACCTAAACTAGAGTAATTTCTTCTTTCTTCTAGACTTAATTACAAATTGTTATCAAATAAAGATTACTATAATGGAGGTATAACTGCTCTTTCTTGTAAATTAACCAGATCATGTTAAATTACCAGAATTTGCATGTATATCCATAAATATTTCTTAAAGTTTCTATGTTGCTTAAAGTTTCAGCATTACAGTTATTAAAATTTTAGAGATTTAAAAAAAGGTTTGGAATGATTTCAAGAGAAAAGACACATGGATATCACATGGCCCAGGACAAAATAATTATGCTACAGTGTGTAATTACACCTAAAATTCAGGATAATGACCTATTTTTAGCCCAGTGAATAATTGAGAGTACACTGCCATTATTTTATCTCAGTCTTGTTATAGAAGGAGTTGAAAGTAGTTTTAAAAGCAGATTGAAAACGAGAGTTTTGCAACACATAAATGCCTTGACAGTGTTCATTAGTAAGACTTTTTTTCCTAACCCTACTCCTGCACATTTAAATATATGTTCTTATGTCCTTGAATGTAAGATGGAGATGTAATTATTCTCCAATCTGAATGGGGTATATTTTGAAACAATATTAGTAACAAACTGCCTTCTAATAATAAGAACAAGGCATTGAGTTTCTCAGGTGGCATGCACTCTTTCTGGAAGACTTGACATTCTTCCAGTAGAATTTCCACCGACATGGAAATTTCCTGGTACATCTATATATTTAATTAAAGGGGAAGTTCATCTTAAATAAACGCAGATGTTCACAGTTCTGCCTGACTGACATTTCTCGTTGCCAAACATTATTGTTTGGGGAGTCACGAAAGGTCTGACTAGAAACAACTCTATGTTAAAAAGGGAGAATTATGATTTAGTTTGCAGTGATTAATCACTTGACAGCAAGGGGAGCTGGGCTGGAGGGTTGGATATTTTTTGGAAGCTATAGCACAGCTTATACGTGAGCTCAGATATCAGCATACATTGTTCAAACAAGTCAGGTATGTTTGTGCATGTTCACTTATTCACCTTTATTTATTTTTTCTGTTTTTTTTTTTTTTTTTTTTTCTTCCGGTACCGGGAATCAAACTCATGATGTTGCGCTTGCCAGGCAGGCGCTGTGCCGCTGAGCTAAATCCCCAGTCCCATCTATTCACCTTTAGAAAAGCAAACCAATTCAGTGTATTTGACAGAAAAATAACCTACAAGAAAATAGGGTCTTGCCCCAAGGGGCCTGAGAAACACCCACATAACCAGAATTAAGCTGTCTTACTTCAGCAAAATTCTAAGATAATTTAGTATGCAAGCATGCTTTGTGAGTAACCAAGAGATGAATATTGTGTGTCAAATTTGGCCAGGAAGTCTTTCACTCTTGTCATGCTTTGTTTTAGTGGTTTGGGTGGCTCGCTTCTGGATATGCTGAATTGCGGTGTTGCTGAGGTCGTGAATCCAGCCTACCCCTGACATTTTGGAGTGGGTCAAGAATTGTGCCTCCTATCCCCACATACAAATTGGCTCATAAAACAAACTAAGTGTTAGTCCTTCTAGGTGAACTCTTCCTTATGTGTTTTCTTTCTTATTTTGGCTTGTTTTCTCCCCTTAATTTCTAAAGGCCATGATCTTATTATAGTACCCGAATGGTGCGGTCGGTGGAAAGACCGCCTTTCCTCTCGCCTGCCACCAGCCCCTGAAATGTTTTGTTTTCAGCACTCAGTTTCTGATTCTTCCAGTCATGGAAGAAAGTATACCCGTGTTGGCCCAGTTGGGGAGCTTTATGACAAAGGTTAGTAAGAATCGGAAGAGGGAGTGGAGACTGGGAAAGAAGTGAACAACATTGAGTATCATAATAATGATGCATTTTTTTTCTGTGAAAGCTACTTTTTGTCAAGAATATGTATAGTAAATGAAGCAGAAATTAAAGGAAAACAATCAGGAAAGCTGCATAATAAATATACAAGTGACACGATAAATATTCATACATAGAGGCAAGAGGAAAAGAAACAGGAAAGCTTTTGCTGGCTAGAGAAATAGGGAGTAGGATTTAGGAACAGGCTCGAATGAAGTCCTTGAATTATAAGAGAGATGAGGGATAATTTAGAGAGAGACAACAAATAATTTTGGAAAGTGTTACCATTCATTATGAATTTGATCCTCTTTATCTTTCTTGATGAAAACCAGGGTGTCTGGTTACTTTCAGCTGTAGAATTTGACAGTATATGAGAATAATGCCACCAGGCACCTTGTGTTCTGTTTAGGTTGTATTGGCTTCTTCCCCTAGCAGGTATTCCGGACTCATGGTTCAGCTTTATGGATGTTACTGTCGTACAGTTCTTAGTTCTTACAGTTTTCTGGGTTCCTTGTTCTGTCTGTCATGTTGGTTTTTGTAGCCCTGTTTTTCTTGATTGAGAGCTTTCCTTACCAATTATCAGCCACGTTCTTCCAAAAGAGATCTCTCCTTACCTCTGGACTCGTCCTTTCTGTCATCCCTCGGACAAGACGTTCAGTTAATTTCCTTCTAACATGTTCTACTGGGTAATTGGGCAGTTCTCAGAGGATGGCACAGAGCTGGCTTCTGTATTAGCCCCGTACAGAAACGGCTTTGCATTACAGCTTCTCTCTACTAATCTCTGTGTAATCAGAGCCACAGCATTTATGGACCACATAAATGGCAGTTAGAATGGCAATTTCCTTATAAGACAAGCTCAACATACGTACACTTCTTCTATGAGGTTGGCAGGTGTAAGGATGTGAGGATAGAAAAGGCAAACTTCTGGTAGTTATAGTTGTGAATTTATAGAACCAAAGAGGGCAGAAAAAATAAGTTTGGCAGAAGAGAGTTCAGACTCTATGAGGGTCTGGACTGTGTCAGATCACAGTGAAGAAACAAGGGAATGTGTGTGTATGTGTGTGTGTGTGTGTGTGTGTGCATGTGTACGTGTCCAGAAGGCCTCTGCCTAACGGTGAGCAGAAGAGGGGAAATCATGAAATATGCACAGGACAGGTAAGAAGAAGTGTGGAACTTCCCTTTATGAACGCAGCTCTCAAGTCTACATCCGCACCATCCTGATCTGGACGTACTTCGCACATTCAGGGAACTCTCAGTCATACTGTAACCATGCAAATTTTGTCATGTTCTACAGATTTTAAACGATGTATTTTTATTTTGGTAACTTTCTCTCCTCTTCATTGGTCCAACCTAAGAAGGTTATCCTGTGTCCAGTGTTCTGTGCCAGCTATTAGCCCTGATGCATGCTTCTCCTGAGCGTGGCATGTCTCTATTTGTGTGACGGTGCCTCCTACCTCCTGGCTCTCTGTGAATTGGCAACATGCCATGCTGTGTCATATTTTGCGCCCTGCTCCAACCTGTTTTGCAAGAGGACAGGGCCTCCTATTTATGTATTTATCCTCATTCTTTTTGTTATTGTCTGTGATTTCTCTGATTATCATTCGAATTAATTTTTCACAGACCATTTGAAAGGCTCCTGCTTAGCCATTTTATCCCACTAAGACAAGTCGATAAAACCATTTGCAAATGAAGATAATCAAAAGGCTTTGCCTTTAGGTTTATTCATTGCATACAAAATCATATATTTTTCTGTTTATCCTCTATTGTTTTTCAAGTATATTGTGGACTAAAGTTTAAATTTTTTGCGTGCTAAAATGTGCAAGGATCATGACAATTAATTCAGTGTCTTATCATACTTTTTAATATCTTCTTACTAATTATTATTTTTCACACAGTCAGAATTGAATCTAGTAATGATTTTAGATCATCACCTGAAGAGAACCATTACATGTCCATTGGTTTATAAATAGCACTGGCTTTTGATCCAGCATTTTGAAGTTCACATTTAATTTTATGTCAATCTATCATGTAATCTGTGTTTCCCATTACCTTGATTTATAAGCAGGCATAATTTATTTTCCTTAGAATAGAATTGTTCAGTGCCTTTACATCTGATGATTTATATGTTTTTATTTATACAAAAGTTATTCATCATCATGTATTTTTGTATTTGAATATCAAACAAGAAAAAAATTCATGCAATTTCCAGAGGTTTCTTTCTGCTCCATGGGCAGCAGGTGTTTGGGGTTGGACTTTAAACCTTAGGCAGTGCTCAACACTTGAAAGTTACAACTTCTAAAAATTTCTTGTTGAGCCTAATTAGTACATCACAGGGAGTGTTTCAGAAAGTCCAAAGTCCTTAGTAATTTTCTTCCAATAATACTGGAATGTGTGGAGATAATGGATGGGTTTAAGGACTCCTTTTCCTCTTCAAATACTTAGGAAGTATGCAATTCTATTAAAATAAATGAAGTAAATCACTTACTGTAAATACACAGAGAATCAGAGGTTTTATGTGTTGGTGTGACATTATTTGATCTATTAAAGATGTAGGCACCATGTAGATGGGAACTGTCCTTTTTTTTTTTTTTTTTTTTTGTCTTTTTGAGACAGGGTCTCACCATACAGTTCAGGCTGACCTGGAGCTCACTTTGTAGCCTAGGCTGGTCTCAAACTTGCAGCGATCCTCCTGCCTCAGCCTCACAAATGTGTGAACTGTCTTAAGTACTTTCCAACTAGCACAAAATCAGCATAGCAGAAACTCAGAGGGCTTAGTGAATAAACTCCACTGTCAGTTTTTGTAGAAGCAATGAGTCCTTGCTATTTTTGGCTTCTCTGGTCAGTTATTCATTCTTCTGTTACTTTTATCCTGGTTGGCTCTGGAGACCACCCCCAGCCCCACAACCTGAGCCAATGCATGGAGCGTAGCTCGTCTTTGGTTCAGAGGTAGAGGCTGTGACCTACATGTAAGTTAGTCAATGCATTAATCAACGACTTGAGTACCTTGCCAAATAGATACAGTAAGACTCAATGCAACCTCTCACAAAAGGACTTAGGATGATACACTTCATCTTGTCCATGGGCCTAACACTGAGGAAACAATGGCTCTGGAAAGCCTGGGCCATCTTGAGACCACACTGGTATGGAGATGCTGGTATGTATCGCCTGGTATCCAGTGATAGAAATGTGCAGCCGAAGGCAGAGATGACAGATGGAAGACCTCAAGTTGATGATGCAAATAAAACCTCTGCATTAGGTTTTAGAGCAGATCCCGTCACAAAAACTTATTAGCTACACCAGACAGTAAAGGTTCTTTGGGTTTAAATATTTTTGTTTGGATTTTATGACTTTTGCAACTGAATACTTCTTAATTGATACCAGGAGAAGATCACTAAGACCTCACGTGATAGATGCATGGTCTCCTTTGTGCTCTTATCCTGCCCAAGTACACAAGAGGTTCTACATCTCAACTGTATCAGCAGCGGCTTTCAAACTGTGGACCAACCTGTACCCAGACTGTTCCTCATACTCCTGAGACAGCAGAAGGAAAGGGCAGAGACATGTTATGGTTGACATCTCGATGCCCTCTGAGAACTGCAGCCCTCACACTGTTGGAAGGTGGCCGAATTATGGGGTCTTCGAGCTGACCCTCCATTAGGAAGTGGGGTCATCGGGTGTGTCTCCCTGGCTCCTCCCTTGATGCTCTCTGCTTCCCATTCACCGTGCTTGGAGAAACTTGCCCTCCCCGTTCCCGCCACGCTGTTTCTTCGTTGGAGCCCGTGGACTCTGTACTGAAACGCGAGCCAAATTAAACCTCTTCTCCTGGAAGTTGTTGGTGTCCGATATTGTGGGGAGGACAGTGCCTAAGATGAGACATGAGCTCTGATACATCAGGCCGAATCAATAAGAGACATTCTGCTTCTTCACGGCCTCTAAAGCAAGAGTTCTGAGACTAGGATATGTTTGAAAGCCACTGGTTGAGGGTTTTTTATTCCTGAAGCCAAGAAGGTTGCAGCAGTACTAATGCATATTTATAGTGCTCTTCTTTTTTTAGACAATCCAACTCTAACTAACACTACAGAACCATATTTACATGGAAGATCTCTCAGTTTAGTACAAATAGCGTTCTTCAGCAGTAATTGAACTCATTGTACAGTTTGGGACATCATTTAAATTCCATCTTTCTATGTGCCACTTTTTGTCATTTATTTATTGAAAGATAAATGTCTTCTCTCCTTTCCATAATTTTAATACACACAAAAAAGTACATTTCTCTTACTAGTACTTTATTAATTAAGCAACATCAGGCATTCACACTTGTCCAGTGATAGTTTCTCTTAATAAAAGAAGGAATTCATCTTCTCAAAATTCTGGAAAATTTTAAATTTGGGTTGAGAGATTCTGTTCCTCTCTAATGGGGCCAAGTCCACCATCAGCTTCATGGTACCCTTCAATAAGACACTTGTTATGAAAGAGAAAAGCAGTCATGTGCACAAACGCGGTCCTGTGTTTTAAGGACGCCGCTTAGGGCGAGGTCCATGGCCTTACTTGACACTGTCATTATCGTCGCAAGCACGATCAACCATCAACGCCTCCTCAAATCACCATTGCCAACTTTAAGTCCTTCCCAGATTAAACATTCGGCAAATCTGTAAGTAATCACTGCTACTATAAATTTTACCTTGGAAATCAAAGCTTATTTATATTAAGCACTGGCCTCATTGCTGGGACATTATACCCAACACCCACAACTTAAAGGTGGGGAGGGTTTTATTTGCTCAATTTTTCACTCTATGGTCAGCTGCCTCCAAGGCAGAAACAGCGTGCTGAGAACGTCTGGTGGAGGACAGCTGCTCATCCCGCGGCAGCCAGAGGCAGAGGGGAAGGGGAGGAGTCGGGCAGGCAGATTACGGCTCTGCAGGTCCTGCCCCAGTGACCCATCTGCGGCATCCCCACCTCCCCACAGCAAGTTAAATACACTTTGCCATGATCCAATTACCTTCCGGAAGCCCCAGCTGTGAACCTAGGCGGCTACTGGGGAACATTCTAGATCCAAGCCATAGCATTATTTGAAATAACGTCAGTCTTGAAGAAAAGTTGGAAAGACAGTGCAGTGCCCTTCCACAAACCCATTAACTAGCAGCGCCAGGTAAAATACATAGTGTAAATAAGTTTTGTCGTCAATAAGCGAAGCCTGTAAATCTAATCAGTAATTTCTGTAAAATAACTCATGTCTAGACCTTTCTTTTATTTGCACATGCAAATTAATTGTCTGAAGAGCGCAGTAGCCTAATGGAAAAACAACACGAAGGCGGCTAGTTGATTACTCCTGACATAACACGATAATGAACTGGACTTTGGTATTTTATTATCTTTGGACTTTGTTTTTAAGTCTAAGTAAACAAAAATTAGAACTGAAAAATTACTTAAAGTAGGACTTTCAGAGGAAAAAATACAGGGCATTTTGTAATAGTCCACAACTATTTACAACTATTTCATTTCTGCTAGAAGAAGACAAGTGTGCGTTCAGTACACTGTAAAGAAAGAATTGTTAATACGTTTATATTTTCTTAGCCCTAATTTAAAAAATTCTGATGGAGAGTCACCAAATCCACTTTCATGTTTGTTATTTAACGAAGTATAGTCTTGGAGATTTAAAATGCATTGATGTCCGAAAATGGGGAGAGATTGAAAGATTTCTTTGGCTTCTCAATATTTTAAAACTTCTGTCGTTGCTTCCATTGTCCTGAATACTCCGAGCCATCACCTTCTCTGCTGTCACCATGGTACGCATATTGCTAAGTTTGTTTTTATGCTTCTGTGCATGTACCTCTGACTACAATGATTATGAATTGCAAAGAGAAATGATTCATTCTCCAAAAGCCTGTTTTTGAACAGTGACCACAGCAATGGTTATCTGGACATCTGTCCATGAAGACTTGGCTTGAAATGACTAACTCATTCCACAAAGAGCAAGAAGAGCTCCTTGATTCAAACTGTCTTCAAGACTGAAGTTCAGGCTCCTTTCTTTGTTCAGCTCTCAGGATGGTCCCACAGTGCTGAATGGTTGGCAGGTGACATTTATGGTAACAAAAATGTGAGAGAATAAAAACTACTATGCTGCAAGAAAAATCATGGTTAGGATATAGTTAAATGTCCCTCTGGTCCTCCCTGGCTTCACGGTGGACCATATTCACATATCTGTTCTGACCCAGCAGTAGGAAGTTGCACCTTTGCTAATTTTCATGTTCTTCCATTGCTGGTCTGTGATGTTGACTTCATAATGATACCAAAATTGAAGTTTTAAAATCGACTTCCAGGTAACTAAAAACTATCATAAAAGCAACTCATATGGAGCCCCACACTCATTTCATATGTTGTCTTGTTAGGAGACGAGTCTATCTTAGAGGGTTTTTTTTTTTTTTTCTGGCATAATCTAAGCCATTGTATAAATATAATCTTTAAAATGGAGATACTTCAAACTGCCCCTTGCTAATTCATAGGCAAATTTTATTTGATTTGTTTAGTGTCATGTCCTTGCATTGTTCTTTTGGTGGCAGAATGTCTTCTAGTCCCAGCAATACAATAGGAAAATACAAAGAGGTTGATGATAAACGCAACAATAAGAAACCCAGAGAATGTTACTGAACACGCATCAGCACTGGAGCTGCCGTTCCATGCAAAGTCAAGAACTGAATGTAATTGTCAATGTCAGGATTTACACTGAAAGCTACCAATAGGCTGAGTGGAGAAATACTTGGTCTAAAGCATCAAAGTACAACTCTGTTCTAATGTTGAACCCTGATGACTCCCTGAAGAATTTTTAAACTTCATTGTGCTTTGAAAATGTCTGAGAGACTTGTTAAAATTCAGATTCTTAGACCTGTGCCCAGTCTGCCTCCAGCTGACACTGTGGTAAATAAAATGCAAAATAGAAGTGAGATCAATAGAACATAGGGAGTTCACGTGCTTCCCCAAATTACAAACTCCATTGTTTTAAAATATTTCAATATATATGCTAATTGGTTTCATTTATACTACCGGTTAATCTTAGTCTGTTGAAAAGAAAGATTTCTGTTATTATTATCTGTTTCATTCTTGTAAGAATCTTTTTGGTTTATGTTTTATACTCTGAGTAACTACTTTAAAGACTGATACACAGTGTAATATCTACTGCTATTCTCTTATTATTTGATTATGAAATTTCATTTTCATTTTTCATAAAATAAAAATTTTTTAAAATTCGGATTCTTGGACTCTAGCTTCTATATATAATGAAACATGGTCTAAACAAGTAAGAAAATTATTAAGACTAATCAGAGAAATATAACTTACATAATCAATGGCATACTGCTCTAACATAAAATTGGAAAATTATGGGGGAAAGAACATCATATATAAGATGTTTGGGGCACAAACTGATCTGACTTTTTTGAAAGACATGTCAGCAGTATTTGTCAAAAGACATTGAATCCTGTAATCATGAATTTTATCACGTTTAGTTCAAATGTGTGTACAAAACATGAAATGATGCATATTTTACACTTTTTTATTGTAGTGTAAACTTGAAATTAAATAAGCATAAATTATAGATCAAATAAGTTGTGCAATCAATGAAATAAATTATAATACACTCATCTAATAAATTCTAAAAATAATTTTCACACGCGAAGATACTCATTATCTTCACTAAACATGATAGAACATGGTATGCGTTTTGTTTAACCATTCTTATGGATGGTAGGAAATATGGATGGTAGGAAATATGGACATTCTATCTGTCTCTTTTATCTGCATTTTATACATATATTATCTGTGTAAGTAAACACTTTGAACGGACAAATGACTACCCAGTGATGGAGAGCCAGACACTGATAATTCACATACTTGACTCATCACATATATTTTGGCAAAACACTTCACAATATCCATCAAAATTCTTAAAAATATTTGGTCTATTTAATTTCCTAGACATAAAACCCAAGGTGAAATTCAGACATTCTGACAAATATGATTTGTATAAATTTAAAAATCAATTATAGAAATGAAAGCTAAAAAAATCCTAAATTTCCAACATAAAAAAATAGTTAAAGAAGTCATATTTCATATATCTTCTTATACTACATGGCTAGCAAGGCAATAGCTCTTAAATGTGTTCAATGGCTTGAAAATGGCCATATTAGTAAATGTATACACTATCATATAAAAACTTTACATGTTATAGAATCCCAATCAAATTATCAAGAGAATTAAAAAATACATTAGTAGGACAAAAGGCAAATCTTCAACTGTTTTTTAGCAGTGAGATTGCAAGTGGTGTTTTTCATGTTTCTCTGTAATTTTACGTGATTTCTGCGTGTTTAAATAATGTAGACATATTACTTTTGCAAATATACATAATTTTTTCTCATTAGTAGTACAAAAAAAAAACCCAAAAACCAAAAAACAAAAAACCCAGTGATAGAAAACCAGGGTGAACCTACTTTAAGACAGAGAACGAACTATATGTCAGCATACTGTTCAGCATATAGAGAGGAGAGACAATAGCTGAGAATATGGAAGAGCAATTGCTTTCAACTTGGTCCTAATAACCCTTCAGGACATACATGAATCACCAGTGCCTTCAGCAAGTGTTTCTAGCCAGTAACAGTCACAATTAATGTAACTTTTTTACCAGTTCGAAGAATCTCTGTATTGTAGGTGGGCATGGGATTGCATGTTATGTTATGTATTACTTATGCATCTGCAATATACATTTACCTTTATTTATCTGGTAATTAGCAAACTGTTGAGCAGAGTGTTAATTAATAATGACTGTAGTCGGTACCAATTCTGAGTGTGATTCACTACCACTGTATATTTTTAAATTATTTCCTTGTGATTTTAATCATTGCTCTAACCATATTTCTTACCTCAATAAATGTTTGGAGTTGCCTTTTATTGGATAATGAGAATACATAAATGAATAACATATAACTTAAATTTTCAAAGACATAGAATTAGTAATTATGGGACAAAAAATAAGAGTGGCTTAATCATGTAGAGTTTTATAGAGTAAACAGGTTATGATGGATGTGCTTCATTTTTTCTGAAATCCGGTAACCCCCTTTCCGGTCACCGTCCCCACATCTGAGCAGCAGAACGGCTGAGACAAGGCAGAGTACTCCATCGCCGTGCGGGGTACACTTGGAGAAACGCACCAATCACAAATCTCACGCTGTGCTGTCCAGTACAATGTTATGGCTTAGATACGCTCAAAATTCCTGTCTGTGGGGAAGGGGATTGGATACGGGGCGCTGTACTCAGCAGAGGATGTGCCCCCTGAGGAGCTCATAGCTGACTGCTGTTAGGAAGTGGGCTACTTAGAGGTGGGTCACTGGGGTGGGGGTCATGACCCGGAAGGTTATAGCTCCCTCCTCACACTTCCTCTTCGCTGCCTCCTGGCTGGGGGTAGAACAGTTCCCCCCACCACACACACACCATGTCCCTCTGTCATCCTGCGTCTGACCTGGAGCCAGTGGAGTGCGAGGCAAAGTATAGTTTTCCCTCTTTAAATTGCAGGTGCTGCATGTTTTGTCCAGTGACGGGATAGGGACTAAAACAAACCATCCCTGGTGAAACGTGACTTCTGGTAATATGAAATATAGCTAGTCCAAGCTGAGATGTGTTGTAAGTTTGAAACGCAATGTGTTGCAAAAATGTTCAGTCTGGGGTGTAGGGACGTACCTCAGTAGTAGAGTCCTCGCGCAGCTGGGTTCATTCAGTCCTCAGCTCTGTGAAAGCAAACACGCACTTTGAGGGAAGAACGTAAAATGTGTTATTAATTTTCTACATTTGTTACATGTTGATCATTCTTTGAAAGTCTGAGGTTAGAAATATATTAACATTATTCTCACCTCTCTCTTCACTTTGTGAAGGGTTACTACTGGAGAACCTGGTGTTGTATGAATTAGGTTTCTGCTCCCTGAGGTTTTACTCTGACACGCAGTTTGAGGTTTGTTCCACCCATAATCAGCTGGCTGGAGGGCAGAGACGCACAGTGCAAGGCCACGGCGTGGGGAAGCTGCTCCACCCGGGCCAGGGAGAACCGGAGAGAGGAGAGGCGCTGAGGAGGGATATAGTAGCTCCCCACTCCCCGAGCCACGTGCCTGGTGGCACACCCCTTACCGGCAGGCCTGACCGCCTTGCAGCACAGTTAACCGTAAACTCTCTTGGCTAGGTGCACCGATGAGCTCAGGGGCCCCTCACCAGCCACGTCCAAAGGCGCCATTTCTGAGCACACGGGAGGTTGCAGGGACATTTTAGATGCCAACCATAAATGCACATGTTTTGAATTATGTATCTATTGGAAAATAATCACTTAGATGTTTGTTGCATCACCAAAAACTTGCAAAAAACTTTGAAAGTTTCCTACAGGGCCTTGAAAAGAAAAGTATAGTATTTATTTTGGGCTCCACACGGCCTCTGAAAGCCAGGTCTGTTGGTACGATCAAAAACAATAATGGAGAGTAGGAGATAGGTAGCAGTATTCTTTACCTTTCAGTTTTTATTTTTATTTATTTATTTTTGTCTTTTTGGGACAGGGTCTCACTATGCAGTTCAGGCTGGCCTTGAGTTTACTTTGTAGCCCAGGCTGGCCTCAAACTTGCAACAATCCTCCTGCCTCAGCCTCCCTAGTGCTGGGATTACAGGCGTGCGCCACCACGCCTGACGCTGTTTTTATTTTTATTAGTATACGTTGATGTTCCACGTGGATTGCATTACTCATGTGGAGTCGGCACGTGTACTGAACACATCTTGGCGTGCCCCACATCTTTTTATTACCCCTTTCCTGTGCTTCCTGTCCCCTTCCACCTCTTGATCTCTGTCCCATTTGAACTGATCTCCCTACACCTTTATTTTGCTCCTTATGTATATTTTGTGTTTCTCATATAAGAGAAACAATCCAGTATTTTACCTTCTGTGTTTGATTTTATGGTCTCAAGGTGCATCCATTTTCCTACAGATGACGCAAGTTTGTTGTACTTTATAGAAGAGTAGTTCTCCACTGTTTAGTATCTTTGACACTGAATATTTTTAAAGGCAGGACAGGTTTGTCACAAAGAGGAAAAAGGTTTAGGTTTCAGGAACAGGATTTTGGGAGAAACTCTCCATGACATTTTGCATTTCCGCATTCTTGTAGGTGAAGCACTGACTTCTATTTGTTCTAAATCTCTTTTAGGGGCTGGGGATTTAGCTCAGCGTCACAGTACCTGCCTGGCAAGTGCAAGGTCGTGAGTTTGATTCCTGGTACCGGAAGCAAAACAAAAAAGTAAATTTCTTGAAAAATTGTTTTGTAGAAAATATCCTTGGAAGACAAAAATTCTTGCTTAGTAGCAAAGAACAGCAAGGTACGCTTTCTGTCCATTTTTAAAGTCAAGTTTCTAAGATTAGAGTTTATGTGCTACCATTCAATTAGCTCTATGTACAGGTACTTTCTGGACCTCCACACAGCTCTGTAGAATTTAATGCTCAGGAACCCAGTGTAAAAATAATAATATCACCAATGCCACTGCTGTGAACAACATGCTGTTCTTCTTCACTGATCCCAAAGTTTTATGTCTTCTGATGGTACCTATGAAAGTGTGGCAGATGGTCTTGTTGGCCGTTGCATACTCTGTATAACTCTTGATAAGAATATCCATAGCTGGTTGTACATTATGTGTCTTCCAAAATATATGTATCTAATAATGACACAGAGATTGACAGTACAACATTAGAAGCTAGAAATTGCTAAGAACCCACCTAGCATTGTATACGTACACCTTATTCAACTTCTTTGTGTACTATTTCCCCGTGTCTAAAATAAAATTCTATCTAACAAATTCATGACAAAGATTTTATGACATAAATTTATGTAATACTCTTAGAAAAGTGCCAGGATCATGGTTTTTATTCAATAAATGTTATCATTACCAATTAAAGGAGGAATTATAATCAAACACAATAAGCAGAAAATTGCATTGAACAATACTGACAGCAATTTGTTTTATATGGTTAATCACACATGGCTGGCATAGTGACTGCAAAGCCTATTTCCAATGGATGTAGTGATATTATTATTTCTGAGTGTGACACATGGCCCTGAGATTTCACATATGGTAAAGCACTTGGAGGTTCCTAATTATATTCAAGGGAAATTTTTATCAGTTGGGAGTTTGAGAAATGTAGTGTAACTTCTGAGGGTTAAATAGTAGGTTTAGATCATTTCTGGGCACTTAGACTATGAAGCATGTCTATTTATGTATTTTCTACTTTCCCCTGTGTCCCTTAAATTCCTCAGAAATGGCTTTACCATGTAGGAATCCATTTGCTACAGATGTTAATAATTATTCATGGCCGATTGTTCTCTCAAACTTGATCTACCTCCTCCTCATCATATAATGAATGCTCATGCTAGGACCGTTCGAACTATTTCCCACCAGCAATTCACACTGATCTTTAAACTATGCTCTCCTTCAATAGAAGGGCCAAGAATTTCCCCCTTTTCTATTGTTGGTACTCCCATAGACTGCTTACCACAGAGTGGAGACTACCTCACTGACCCAGGAAATGACAGGCAGATAATTCCTTACTTTGAATCAGAGAGTCTGACTGTGTCACCTGAAACGAGGTATTATTGTGTGGGTTGTGGAGCAACCCCGAGGATGACTGACAACAGACGTGGGACAGCGGAGGGAGAAACATTGCCACCCAAAGTTGTCTTAATTTTTCAGTTGTGAACAGAACAGAACTGCTTCCGAAATTCGACTCTGACAAGTTAGCTCAGGCGTGCCTCAGTCCCCGTGATCAAGTGCTTTGTTACCATGATGGGTATTATTTGATGCCACAAAACAATGTATTTACTGCTACTACTATGAATAGGTTGACGTAGATGATTCCCTTCTTCAGAGGTGTGTGAGCCTCTTCCACGTAAGCTGCCTCAGGAATGGGCAGAGTGAGTGGTCCTAGGTCTGAAAATTTCATAAATAATTTCAGTGTCTGATTTTCTAGTCTCTTAAGTACCCTTAAAATTCTAATTTCTTAGGGTTTTCACCTCTGCTTCTGTTACCCATCTGTTCCTGCAGGTTATCCCATTTTTTTCCCCATTAAAATTCAGGATTTTTAGCATACCTGTTTTACATTCCTAATCTGACAGTGCCATATTTGAGTTTGGTTCTGATTCTACAGTTCTTTTGATTAAAATGTGCTGTTATTATACAGGAGTGGGATTAACGTGACAGTAAGGCACAGAGGGAAGGGGGCGTTCTACAGTTCTGTGATTAAGTCTTTGTCTTTCGTGAGCTGTGTTACCTTTTAACCTTTAGATGAATTCAGAAGGCTGCACAGCCCCACGGTTGGTCATTTTTCCTCTACTTGGGTAGTTAGGTTTTGTAAAAACAAAACACAGGCTTTCTTTGGAAGGAAGATTATTTATTGATATTTAGAGTAGGGTACTGTGGTTATTTTCAAAATGTGGCCCTGCTCTTGTTGGATCTCAGTGTGGTTTTTCTCCAGTGTTCACCTGAGAATTCAATGGGGCATCTGATGCACTAACTAGGAAACAGAGTCACAGCTTATCATGGATGAGCTAAGGAGGAAGCCCACTGCTCGAGGAACACTAACACTGTGACGGAGGAATTGCTGGAAGCTCTGTATGGAAGAGCTTTAGAGTTAAATTTGCTGGGATCCCATTCTAGGGACGGCTCCAGACTTTTGTGAATTTATCCACAAAACCTATCCAGTGCTTGGGGAGGGCCTCTTGCCTCATTACCTAAATTCTCTTGTGGGTTGAAGCAGAGTTTTTATTTATTTAGCTTTTGTGCTGTTGTGAGGAAGCTCTCACATATTAGATCAGAAATCACAAGTCTGCAAGACATCTTGAGCGGTCATTTACCTCTCAGTATCAATACATGTATACGATGCTCCTCTTAAAACTTCATTTGGAGGTGGCTGAGCAGGCTACAAAGGCGTCTGACATTTGGGAAGTTGCTGTCAAACTCACCACAGTCCGTTTTTCTGTGTTCTTAGCAGCCAGACAGATCGTATTTCCTGTTCTTTCTTGTGGTTGGTTTGTCCGTGTGAGCGAGTTATGGCCCAAAGGAATATAAGCAGAAGCGGCCTCACCATGAAAATCATCTGCACTAATCCTTACTCTCCTTCGTTTGCAAGTTAATTAGTGGAAACGACCCTGAGGACTTCGTGTTCGTCAGCTTTCCCATCGATAGGCAGAATACGTGGCACGATGACTTCCAGGAAGAGAATTTTACTGGGCTGTGGTTTGGGGGTTTCGTCCATGTTTAGGTAGCTCCATGGCGGGAACATCTCGTAGGAAGAAATGGCAAAGCAAAGCTGCTTAGTTTCATGCTGGCTCCGAAGAGCCCTGGGGAGGGGTGGGAACAAGAGGTGAGCCTTCCTAAAGTGTGCCTTCAGGGGCCTGCCCTTCAGCTGGCCGCACCTCCAAACACATTCCGCTAGGGGCAGCAGTGGATTAATCCACAGGTGAGTGTAGCAGCCCTGATTCAGTCACACTTCCAGGGGCTCCTGCTGCAGGCCCGTGGACAAGTAAGTTTAACTGTCACATACCGACGGGTATAAAGCCGCAGGAGAAAGAAAGTAGGGCACTTCAACAGCTTTATGGAACAAATCCATCTGTCTTTCTCTACCTGCAGAAAACTGTAACGTGTTCAAAAATAAACTCCTTGCATCTCCCAGTCCCACAGTTCTGGCATCACTTGTTATAGCAGCCTACCCTGAAAAATGCAAGGCAGAAAGGTAGGCCTCTGAGGAGAGAAAGAAGACATAGAGAAGGGACTTTGTGGTCGTGGAAGCAGTTTGGTTGAACTTTTGATTTGTTATAAGGAACATGGTGAACCCGTGCTGAGAAGGTGACGCACACACTCACCCTGCTTACACACGAGGCTGACCGTAGAAGCCTGTGTCCCCGAATATTAACACCAAATCCCTCTGAGCCGCGCCAGACTTAGGCACCAGCCCTATCCTCAGCGAGAGGTGTCATGACTTATAATTCTGCTACTGATTAATTAATTTCTTTGTGTCTTCATTCAGTGTATTTTTTCACATCTTGTTATTTCATCATATTAATCCTGCCCCCCAGTACCTCCTCTCACTTGTGTATATATATTTTTTTAAATTGATTTTTACAAATTTAGCTTGGGGTTTCCTCCAAAGACTTCTTTTATGCAGTTTCCCCAAGGCCAGACTGTGGGTAAATATTTTTCGAATGGGACTAGGTACAAATCACCTCGCTATCGACATGGAAGGATGAAAGTAAAAGCGGTGCACTGAGAGACCACATTTCCTATAACTGAAACCTTGAGAAAAATGCCTGGCAGTTTGCTCATGATCAATCCTAAGCAGATACTTTATTCTAGGGCTGCCTTCGGCGTGATACAGAGAGAAGAAATAGTGACACAATTTCTGCTTTACAAAGAAGTTCCATCTGGGTTGTGGATATAGACTTGACTAACTGGGCCAGGGATTCTTTGATTAGATTCAACAAAAGCATCCTGCTCAAAATGTAGATTCTTCAGTCATTCTCAGGCAAGCGCTCTCAGACCCGCATCAAAACTGCTATAGCCCTCCTGAATGACAAGCGATCACTGGTACATTGTCTAATGTAGGCAGGCGCTCAGGCAACATGAATGAATGTGAATGAAATGAGGCAATTAGATCATGAGAGAAAAATATACACTCCAGTGAACTGAACTGTATAAACTATAAGCTTGTAAGATTTTAGATAAAAGAGATTGGTATGGGCCAGCCTAAGCAAGGCAGGCATCAAGAAGGTAGGGTTCCAGTGAGAGGATCAAGATAGAAACCACCAGGATTTTGTACTCACACAACTCTGGATTTGAATTACAGATCCATCACTTAGTAGCTACTTAACTTCTCCGAGCTTTTATTTTCTGATCTGTAAAAGGGACGTCCATACGAAGCAGTTTGCAATTCGATTTTGAGGATTAAATGAGTGCCTGCACAGTGCCTGGCTCTATGTATCTCCTCCGTCTTTGTCAGCCTGCTTTCCTGGAGAAGGAGCTATATTAGGATGGAGTTATGTACTTTTAGAGCTACAAAAGACTGTAGAGATCATCTATCAACCAGTGCTCTAAATTTATATTATTTATTGCTCAAACCACCCATCTAATTGTGTTTCAGAGATAACTGTGATAAAATGAGGGTACTCAAGGACATAGAAAATTTGGAAGCAGAATTTAAGTCTGAGCAGGATAAGGAGAGACTAGTCACAGTATGTCTTTTAGATTTTAATAATTACATTTTTTTCTAAAAGAATGCATTTTCTTCAGAAGGAAATGAGTCCCCAAGCTCCCGGAGCATCGGAGGAAATGTTCATCCAGCCTCGTTCCCCGTCTCTCTGCCAAGTTTTGCTTCATTTATAGCCTGCAGTACAGAGGTTCATTACAGGAAGAAATGAAAGTAGGAATTGACCATGGCTTACCTAGAGGTTTGGACAGTAGTTTTCAGAGATTATTTACCAAAAGAAATTGGATCAGAAATGAAAACAAGCCAAAAATGAGACAATACATGAAAGCATTTGAAGGTTTAAGCTAGACAAAACTCTAAGAGTCATATTTAAATTTCACAAGCATAATGAGTAGAACATAATGGAAAATGTACCAGTCTACCGTGATGGTGGTGCCTCTTCTGACCAGGCCTGCAGAAAAGATGGCCCTAGACTGGTTTAGGCTGTTTCTTGATACTGGTGATGTTCCAGACCTTTTCCTTTTTGGTGTCAGGAATGGAACTCAGGACCTTGCACTTGCCAGGCAGGCACGTGTGCCGCTGAGTTATGTCCCGGCCTTCTGGTGATGCTTAAGAATCCACTTTACTTCACTTTGGTACTCAGGATCATTAGACTTTTTTCAGGCCCACTGGTGGATAAACTCTGATATAAGCACCACCATGCAGTGAGAACTCCAACCATATTTCTTACTTCTGGCCTAATATTGCTCATTGGTAAACAAACTTCATTTCTTGGTTTTTTGAATTCTGTGTTCATGCTCCGCGTCTGGGGTTGTATTTAGTTTCTTGCCTGTACCATGCCCCCCTTTTTGAAATTTGCTGATGTTTTCTCTTCCACTTGGAATGTTCACAGGCACTTCCCTCATCACTGACATATTACTGGCTAAATATTGAATCTCTCTGTAACGTTTAGATCAAGAAGGCATTTTTCTCTACCAAGAAACAATCCTGGACTGAACTCTCTTTAATCTTAGATGGAAGGGATGGAAAGTAGTGGTAGGGATATAGACATCATTACGCTATTGTGTCATTCTATAAAATAGTATAATTCTCATTTATTGATATCTTCTTTCACGCCCTTACATGTTTATAGTTTTCACAATATAGTTTTATAAATTTAATCCTAGTTATTTTATGCTGAATAGCTGCTTTGAATGAGATGCTTCTCTGTCTCCATATACTATGTGTATAACCACTTACATCGATGGATAGATAATTAAATCTAATTTATTTTATCAAAGTGAAAGATAAATATCCTTTGACTAAACTAACGTGAGATCAAAGGTTAAGATTTTTCTTGCTCTCTCTGGCATATATTAGTTTTATCTAACTTTTAAAAAGACTTCCTAATTGTTCTGTTTCTTAAATCCATATTTTATCTGAGCTCACCGAAGCACCTCATTGATGTGTTTTCTTCTTTCTGTCTCCTCCTCTCTTATCACTTCATGTAATTTAGCTGTTCGGCTTTTTATTTCCTTCTCACTGATGCCTCATGGATCAACTTTGGGGATGTCTTGGTTACTTTTCTCTCGTTGTTGAGACAAAGTACCTGACACTGAAAATGAAGGAAGGAAAGGTTTATTTAGCTCACAGTTTGTGGAGGTTTCAGTCCATAGTTGGCTGGCTCCAAGGCAGGTTGGCACATGGCAGAGGGCACCAGTTCATGGCTGAAGATGACAGCGAAGCAACAGAGCAAGAAGGGGGCTTGAGCAAGCCTCTTTTTCCCCCCTTATATTGTGAGCAGGCTACCCCCACCTAAGTGGCATGTAGCTCTCACGTAATCTTCATGCCCTCCTCTTGCATAGGCTCAGGATGAATACACAGTAAGCACCCTGGCTTCCTGTTGAGTCACTCACCTTAACCTCTAGAACTCCCCAAGTTGACACAATGTATCAACCATAACAGGGGATCTGGGAGTTTTGGGGTATTCTGTTCTCTTGTTTTCCCATTTTTCCATGCTTTGAAACCTTTGTGCTTACCCTGGGGTCAGTTGTACCAGAAAGACTTTGTTGTAGTAGGGAGATCACTTTAGTTAGCGCCTGTAAGTCTATCAACAGATGAATGGATAAAGAAAATGTGGTATTTCCACATAATAGAATACTGTTGTGCTATGGAAAAGGATAAATTTAAGTGATTTGTAAGAAAACGGATGCAGTTTGACACCATAATTTTAAGTTAGATAAATTAGATACACAGATTTAAATATCAGATGGTTTCTTTTATAAGAGGAACACAAAATATAAATAAGGAGGAAAATAAAAGATAATAGATGGGAGATATATCTTTTACTTAAGTGAGGGGGATTAAGTGGTAGAAGAGGGACAGGAAAGAGATGGGAAAGGAATGAAAAAAAATTAAACTGTGTTATGGGCACGTACTAACCTCTCTCAGGAATGTATTCATTATGTACTCTGCAAATAACTATTAACGGTTTTTTGGTTTTTTTTTTTTAAAGCTCATGTAGCTACCATTCATGGCTTTGTAAGATCATGCAGAGGTTTGATCAATCTTGCATTCTTTCATCTGCTAATCTGAACAACTCTGTGGAAGATAACAATATGTAACATAACAACCATTGTTAATTTCCTGTCATCTTGTTTTGAAATCCTGTATCATTTGTATTGTTTTTGTGCTGTTTTGTTTTTATCTTTGCTGTTGCTATTTTGCTTTCTTTTCTCTTTCAAATAAAAAAAAGAAAAAATTTTTTTTCTTTTCATTGACTGTCAAACCATTTTTGCACCAGTTTTAGAAATTTATCCCATTTTACCAGTTTCAGGGTTATTGCTTGTTTTAGTTGGATTTCTCTTACTTAAATTTTAAAACATCTGTACATTTGTCTATTTTCTGAGCAATCACTTTCCTTAAGAGTCTCAGTAAAGATAAATTTGCCCGTGTGAAAATTACTCATTTTCTTTCATATCAGCAATTTAAATCTATATAGAACTTTAGGGTACATTTCCTCCCAAATTAATTTACTATCTTCTCTTTTAATGCTCTAAATTAAAAGTCTAGCAGACAGCCTTGTTCCGTTGTTTTATTTCAGTAATCTTTCTCTTTGGCTGATTGTCAGTCTTTTGTTCACTTTTTGAATCCAGTTGTGGTCTTTACTGATCTCTTCCCCATGTTCCTGCAGTCTTCCCACATAGATCTTTCTTTAACCTGGTGGGGGTGGTGATTCCCACTATTATTCTCTCTCATTTCCTTCTTTTTCATCTGCTTTATTATCCCTATTGAATACTTCTTCCACATTCAATGAATCTGTTCAATACATACTCAGTGTCTTTTACCTTACTGATGTTCTTCTTTTACACTTGGTTTTAGGTGAACTTTTCAAAGGTTTGTTTACGATGAACTGATTCAAATATCTGCCTTGTTAGGATCTGAGTTTATCAAGTTTTGTGTGTTGATATAATTTTTCAGACATTTTGAGCTGAGCTTTTTTTCAGAGATAAAGAATAATTTTGCTTCCTGCAGTTAGATTTTTAGCACGTAGGCACCCAGCTGCCTAGGAAGAGTAAAAGAGCCAGAGCCGAAGCACGGTGTGGAGCGGCTGCCCTGGGAAACGCGCCTCTCCTTCAGTCTGTTGCAATGTGCGTATCTAGCGCCCTGCATTCCTACCTCTAACTGGTATGACAGTCTCATTTGGAAACCTCCTTTACTGCCCACATTTCTTTAAGGCCAGGCGTTCAAAGCTCAGGCATATAGCGAGCACCACAACTGCTTGTGCTCCCATCCATTGTACTTGCTAAAGTCACCGGGATGGTCAGTTTGATGTCCCCCGTTAGCTCTGTTTCACCACCTTATTCCCATATCCACTGCACAGAAATTATCAGTCTCTGTACTTGTTGAGAATATTCGTAGTTATGGGAAACAAGAAATTTGCCCCTGGAGAAAGAACATGCCAGGAAGTTTTACCATGATGTTGACTGCTCGCTTTCTCCTTGGATCAGGCTGAAGACACTGGGGATCTTCCCCAAACACCTAAAAGACATCATATTACAGTGAGACACGCATACCTGTGTTTATTATTCATGCTATTTAAATCTTGGAAGTGACCTATAAGACCATCAGCAGAGGATGATTACTCTTGATCATCTTGAGAGATACCTAGGAAATAAGTATAGCACGCTCCTGGGTGTGTCTGGGTAGGTCACAGGGCCATGATTCTCTGCCTCCCAGATCCCGTGAGTCACCCGGCTTCTCTCCTCAGGGCCCTTGTGCCGTGATATTTCTGCCTTAGAGACTCTCAACCATGAAATGAAATCTCTAGAATTGTGCGCCACTATAAACTCCTCTTGCTTTGAACTGTTAGTATCAGTTATTTTATCCCAGCCACAGCAAAGCTGACTGATACACTGCAGCATGCAGACTCTTCACTAATTAGAATGATTCTTCAGGATCTCCATTTCTTCTCTCTTGCCTTGTACGTTCCTGTGGTGTGCTGGTGTACCATATTTCTGGCTTTATTTGAACACTCTACCTGTATCGCTTCATAGCTTACCTTTCCTTCCAGCATCTACCACTCTGATCTGAGAGAAATTCCAGGGATAGGATGGGAATATTCACAGCTGTGCAAAGTAGCTTCAGTAAATCTCTATCTCTGTCTCTATCTCTACTTCTATCTCTATATCATCTGTGAACCTATCTCTGTATATTTTGGAGCTCTTCCAGCACAAAGGAAAAGACAATCTAACTCACACAAAATAAAAGCTTTTGAGGGTTCATGTAACTAAATAGCAGAATATGTGCAGGCTTAGAGTTGACTTGGGGTAAGGAGTAACTGAGGGTTCCAGTGACACCCCAGGAGACACCCTGTGGATCTGGGTTGCATTCCTTCATAAGTCCAGAGTGCTGACCTTTGGCAGTTTTTGCTTTCCACCATCTTAGCACGTAGCTCAATGGATTAGAATGGTCAGGCACGAAATTCTAGAATTGAACCTCTTGGTTTCTGAGTGCACTGATGTGGCCATTCCTGAACTAATCTCTAAGGTTAGAAGATGAGTGATTGGCTTACTTTATGTAAGTATCTATTCCTGAAATGTAATGGAGTCAGTTTAAACTTTGGATTTGACAAGAAGTATAAGAAGCTCATTTATTGGAAGGGAGTGAGACCATTCTGGATAAAGAGAAAAAGTAAGAAAGGTTCATTCACCCTTACTGTTACTGAATGTTGGATTACCGACTTTTTCCTCTCAATGAATGCTACTCTATACCATTTACTCCAAGAATTTCTTTCATAGTTACTTCTAAGTATCCTTATGGAACTCTTCTACTTTCAGGTGCTAATGTACAATATTACCTATGACTGGGGGAGAGCTATAGATATAAAGGGTCAATTTGTCACCTATAGTTGGAATGGCATAATTCATATTTTGATCTCTTAAAGTGCATATGAGTATGACAAGGCCAAAGTATTAAATGATTGTTCTCCCAGATACAGCTCAAGCTATGTTTAGTTTTCATTAGTGAATATAACAGTGTCTGTTGGGCATAGACTTTGTACAGCAGCAGATGTCTCCTCATCCAATCCCCAGAATCGCTCGAAGATTGGAGTTGGAAATATTTGAAAGAAAAGTGATCATTATCTAAACTGAACTAACTAAATTAGAATATTTACTTCGTTTAATATTTTAATTGGTGCTACATTGTCAACAGCACTAACAATGCCTGCTTAGCAGCTAAAGAAAGAAATCTTGGCAGTATATTAACATCTTTTTATTTTTTTCTTAGTTAATGTTCATTTTCCCCAAGGGGATATAACTATGATTATGATACAAAAATAGGATCAATGTTAATTAATAGGCCTACTTTATTTATTTCTCTTTTAAAATCTGATTTCTTCTTTTTTATATACCAAATGTGACCTAGAACAAATTTTAGTGTTAATCATTTGAGTAACACAGCCATATAGGAGTGAGATGATAAGAAATAGCTCATTTTCTCTTAATGAAATTTATAATACTGTACACTTGACCAGAATACTTTCAATATATTTCTGTTTGATGTACATGCACACATTGCCATAAGTTTGATTCTGTGTGCTTGAATCTGGAAGTAACCAAAGCAGTGAATTCATCATAGAAGACTGTTTTCCAATAAAGAGGAACTCATATAAGCAACCATATTTTACAACAAAAAAATCCAGTATGTGTGTAAACTGTTATCTTACTAAGTACACTAACAGAGTGACATGTTTAAAAGTCAGTTATTGTGGGTCCAACTTATTGCAAAGCAGACATGTCAATATCAAAATATTTACATTAATATCATCACTAAAGGAGTTTATTTTTTAAAATATTGTCAGATGGTTTTAAATGGTAAATTATTTCAGTTCATTATTTATGTATCATAGTAACTAATACAGTTCTGGGCACACATAATAATTCACTGATTGACAAACCTTCTAATAAGCAAATTTCTTTTACCGGGTCACATCGCACGGGAGAGGTACCAAGTAGCTCTCTGATTTCTTAGCGCATCACTGATGAAGCAGTAAGAGGGTAGAGTTGGCAGCGGACCATGCCCCAGGAAGAGGTTATGGGTGAGAGGAAGAAACTGTCCAGGTTATGGCTAGGATAGAAATCCCGAGGGTTCCGTCAAGGCAAGACTTCATTTCAGGGGCTGGGGATTTAGCTCAGCGGCACAATGCCTGCCTGGCAAGCGGGAGGTCATGAGTTCAGTTCCTGGTACGGGGGGGGGGGCACAAAGGGCTTCATTTGAGAGGAGAAGCGGTGGTGGAGGGGCAGGAATCAACTCAGTGAAGTGAAGAGTTCCACGACTTGATGGCTGCCCCATCTATGTTGGCTCTACCTCTGGCAATATCGTTGAAAACAAAACAAAACAAAATGCATTAGCTGGGCATGGTGGTACAGGCCTATAATCCTAGGAGGCAGAGGCGAGAGCGTCGGAAGTTTGAGCCCAGCCTAGGGGGCTTAGAGATACCCTGTTTCACAATGAAAAATGCAAAAGGGCTGAGGAGTAGCTCAATACAAAAACCCCGAGTTCGATCCCTAATACTACAAAAAAGGAGCATATATGTAAAATGTTAAAGGTGATTTAGTAATTTCTTTCAATTTTATCCTTTTTTTGCAAAGAGAGCATCAATAATAATTCCTCGTAAATAGAATGTGGTGTGTAAGCTCTGCCATAGAACTCTCATGTGAGAATGCTTTCTCTTGACTCTTCTTGCTTTAACATTCCTCTCAGCACAGGTGAATGGGGCCCAATCTCCACTTACTAAAACTTTAGGAAAACCTTAAAATTTCACTGCCCCACACATTTCTTTGACTGTGCTATTTTAAACCATGAGGATCTAAACTCAGGTCCTTTGACAGGGTGGAAGAAACTTCACTGTATTCATCTGGGAAAACTGCATGTTTGTTGTTGGTTTGTTTGTTTGTTTTGGTGGAACTGGGATTGAACTCAGGGCCTTTGCACTGAACTACCTCCAGAAACCTTCTTTACTTTTATCTTAAATACAGTCCTACTAAGTTGCTAAGCTTTCTAGGCTGGACACGAACTGTGATCTTCCTGCCTCAGCCCCCTGTTGCTTTGGCTAGGACAGCATTACAGCACGGAGCGTTCTCGGTTACAGATACTCCAGGACAAGCAAGGAGCCGAGTGCAGTGTCGGGGTCTGAGAAAGGTGTGCACCAGAGCTGGCCACTGTCCCCGCTCACCCCCTGCCCCTGTCTCACTGCTCTACCTGGCTATTGTGGTGTACTGCTTAATATATGCATTTTGAAAGAAGAAAACTGATCTATGGGTTTCCATTTAGTGATATTCTTTCTGCAGATTGAGGTCAAGTGGCAAGTGTGTTATGAGTGTTATGTTACACATATGTGTGCATGACTCCCCAGTAAAATGAAGTTCAATTAACACAGTCTCTGATCTGTAGGACCTTGAGCCCTAGAAGACGTTTCCGTTTACTAATGATTTCTTAAGGGCCCATTACCTGGCAGATCTACTGTGGAGTCCATGTTACACCGACGCAAGGAACACAGACAGCTGAACAAATGGCTGAGGTAAGTGAAGCTCGCGGTGCTTACTCCATGCGGGAATAAAGACACAAATGTACATGTGCAGTGCAGAGGGAGCAGAAGGTGTAAGAGCTCCAGGAACCGTGCTAGGATCGAACCGCTGTATGCTTCAGCAGAAGTAACTTGATTTTTCATCTGGTGTCTGTGGAAGAAAAAGAAACACACTGAAATCTGACAGTTGCAATGACTTGTCCTGTAATTAAAAAATTGGTTGGTTTAAAGTAAAGGATTTCGGGGCTGGGGATTTAGCTCAGCGGCAAAGCGCCTGCCTGGCAAGCGCAAGGTCGTGAGTTCGGTTCCGGTACCGGAGAAAAACCAAAAAAAAAAAAAAACTAAAGTAAAGGATTTCGCAGACTGCACAGTTTCCAGTATCCACTCTGTTCTTTATTTCATAGAACCATAGCTAATATTTGTTGAATTTTTCTAATATGTCAGGCATTGTTGTACTAACCATAATTTACCTCCTAACCACACTGAGCAATAGGGTTTTTTTTTTTTTTTACATAAAACAAATTTTGTTTCATTGTACTGTCACAAAGAATGCACACAATATGTATTCACATCACTCCCACACACAGCCAGGAAGAGATGAGAAGCGAACAGAATTTTGAGTAGATGGGCTTTCACTTTAGAATCAACATATTACTGGTCACAGTGAGGAGGAAAAGAGAGAAAGAACAAATGGAGAATAGAGAAATATATTCATTTTCTGTTCTGTAGCAAGTGACCTGAAACACCAAGGCCTAAAGCCAAACCTTCAGCCGAGGAATCTCCAGGGCAGCTGGACTTGGCTGGACTCGTGATGCTCCTCCTGGCACTGACTGTCCACTACGCCCTTCCCTGTCTGGCAGCTGCTCTGCTGTCGGCGACGGGGAGAAACTGACTGGGTCACACGTCTTGTCTCATCACATGATGGCAGATTTTAAAGACCAAGAGTGGAAATATGCAGGAATACTGGGGTCTGAGTGCAGAATGTGTCATCTCTGCTATATCCTACTGACTAAATTAAGGCACACAGTAGCGGTGACATAGCTATCACCTCTTCATGGGAGGATTGCAGAGAACTGTGGCCAGTTTTGCAATCGAAAAGGTGGTGAGAAATAAAAGCGATGAGTTACAAAGAAATAAGAGGACGGTGAAATAGAAACAGAAAGTTAGGCATAGTTTTACTCCTAAACTCACAGAAATAATTGAAGGCAGATTAAAAGGAGAACTTTGCGGCACATTATTTACAAGTAGAATTTTCATGATGAAGATAAACTTCTTTCAAAAGACTTCTGGGGCGCGTTTGCTATTTCATTTGAATGTTGCTTCTGAAGTATGCCACACATAGGAATTAGCTTTGATTTTGAAAGAATCTTTGTATTTTTAGGTTCTTAACACCTTTCTGAAGGAAAACAATGAAAAATAAATTGAACAGTCTTTGTAATGCACATTTAAAGACCAAGAAAAAATAAATGTGATCACACTCATTACAGTTTATCTGAGTGAAAGGGCATTATTCAAGAAATGAGTTTCTATTCATCTTATTCTTCATATTACCCTGTATCTGACAGTATAGATTTTATCTGCGCAGACTAAAATCCAACTAACTCCTTAATTCTTGGGTGTAATTTAGAGAAGATAAGCATGCTGAGAAAACAGATATTACAATTTTATTGTGATTCTTTAGAACTGCAACAGATCCTTATGAATCTTAACCCAACCAGGCTATTACTGATGGTTGTATTTATTACATGTTAAGTCTTAAATGTTCTACCCTTTCCACATTTGTATTATGTGGTTCCTTCAAAGGACCAGACTGATCCAGTTTCCTGAAATTTTAGTGTGGTAGAGATGATGTTTTGACAAATCCCTCAAAGGGTGTAAATCGCTTGCTTTCTGCTGGGGAGTGACAGAAGACCTCTCCTCCTTTCGAATCACCTCATGGCTTGAATGTTAAAAGTACAAAGTAATGAAGTTACAGAGAACCCACGTGGTGCTCATTCCTTACCTCTGTCTGTGACATCTGCTACATTTGTCTCTCTCCCACGGTAGAATATGAAGTCCTTTAATGCACAAATATCGTATGTTAGCCTACCTCATATGGCAGATATAGCATATGGTAGATACCATTAAATGATTGCTTAACTAAACCAAAATTCACTTAGTTTGTGAGCAAAATGTCTCTTCTTACTGTGACTACATGGTCAAATTGTTATATTTTTATTAAATATAAGATATTTTCTGTGTCAACTATGATTACCATTACATTAAAATTGTCATTTAACTTTTGAATGGCAACAGATTTTATGAATTGAAAGAATAAAAAAAATTTCTGCTTAGGATATTACTTAAATACAGCTCAGGGTGTATTCATGAATAGTCTTTTTCCAATGTTCAAGTTGGGTCTGTATTGGCATGATCTCATATCTGCATTAGGGGTTAGATTTTATACATTGGCATTAAAAGTATAGATATTTATTTTCCCTGTTCATTGTAAGATAACAAGTATATGGTAATGTACACAAACTACGCAATGCAGTAATTTATCACAAAGTGAGCCTCAAAGAACAGTCATTGGCATGGTGCCTTACTTGATTGTACTGGTCCCTTCACTATGTATGTGTACACTAAAGCATCATGCGGCGTACCTTAAATATATACAACTTTAAAATGTGGAAAAAAGAACCACCACCAGCACCTGAGGAAGGGTCCTTATACGTTGTATTTGGTCTTTTTTTTGTTTTATATTTTGTCCAAGATTTCATTATCATAACAAATGATTACTTTTTTGTTTCTCTTTAACATACTGACAGCTGAGTTCTGTCTCTCAATAGTATGTTTGTGTAATTCATCTTTTTTATTTTATGCAGCTATATTAATTTACATTTCATGCTTTAGTCTTCAAAGGTAGCAACCTGTCAAAATTTAATTGGCATTTTTCTTTTGGTGGTTATTAAGGTTGCTATCTGTTTGCGACACAAATGCACACACAAGTATTAGTTTCTGTTACAGAGATGCTGATGATTAAAGTGCCTGGTCACCATATACGTAATTGTCCAACTTTAGTAGATAATGTCAAACTGACTTCCAGATTTGTTAGGAAAATTTACACTATTTTTGAGATTTCCCTGATTTGTTTTCTTGACAAAGCTTAGTAGTGTCAGTCTTAATTTTAGCCATGTGCTGAGATTACACATAGTGGCTTCTCCAATTTATCGTACATGTTCCCAACAGTGGGTGAGGTTGAGAAATCTTTTATATATTTGATGGCCCTTTGACTGCATGCACATGAGCTAACGAGTGAGTTGGTTACTGTGGGTCATTTTTGTATGCAAATTTGTGAATTAGATGGCCAAGGTTATATGAAAATGAAAATAAAAATAAAAAAATAAATACAGTGATACCTCAGTTTATGAACTTTATTTATTTGACAATTTTGGGAAAGGTGATTGCATTTGTGTTTGTGTGGGAAGACGGCCTTGGCCGTGTTGGTCATCCTATGCGGAGTTTGCAACATAGGCAAAATTTTGCCAAATGTTTTCATTTGCAATCCGAGTTAGGCATTGATGTAAATTTAATGTCATGGGTTTTATGTTGTAATAGAATTAAATGTATGGATAACTTTGGAGAGATGTCACAATTTTATAATGTTGAGTCTTCCAAATCATGAATATGTTACAGTTCACCATAGAGTTGCCTTAAAATTTTATTCAGTGTGTGTTTTGTGCATAAGGGTCTTAAATGTCATCTTTAAAATGTTTATTCTTAGTTGACACTTTTGATGTCAAAATGAGAGGAATCTAATGATATTTAATCTTGCATGTGTGATTTATTTCACTTAACATTACATTTTGAAGGTACATCCATTTTCCTACAAATGTCTTGTCCTTATGTTCATTATCTAAATGTAGTTTTGCTTTATTATGGAAATATAATTAAATCTGTATATTAACTATATCTAGCAAGTTTACTACATTCTGTAGTCTAGCAGTTGTTAGGTAGCCATACTTTCTAATTGTAAAGTTTGAAAAGTATTTCTGAATTTTTGAACATATGAGGTCCTCTGGATTTCTATTTATTTAGAAGTTATGGTTTAATTATGCTGTGATCACTCTTTTAGCAGGTCAATTTATTTAGGCATCCTCTGTACTTAAAAAAATGTGAATTTTGTAGTTTTCTATCAAGAATTGCTTATTGTTTTATTTTTGTTTTGTTTTGTTTTTCTTCCAGTACCAGGAATCAAACTCATGACCTTGCGCTTGCCAGGCAGGTGCACTGCCGCTGAGCTAAATCCCCAGCCCAAGAATTGCTTATTAAATTTAATTTTTGAGGTTTTAAAATATTTTCTATCTCTACTGACATATTGTTTTTTTATATCACTAGCTTAGAAAAGCTTAGTAACACCTTCTAATAATATGTATATTTATAAATATGTGTAGTCTCTTGCAGTTTTAATATTTTTCACTGGTACACATTTGCTATACATGATGTTTACATTCATCTTAGAGGCATGTACATGTAGTTCCTGTACTTTGGTTCTTTTTTTGCCCTTCCTCTCTTCGCCCTCCTGACTTTCCACCTCTAGATTCCCTTTCTTCAGTTTCATTATTATTATTATCATGTATTAGTTCATGATTGTGAACTATAATGCCTATGTTCTTTTTTTTTTTTCCAGTACCGGGGATCGAACTCACGACCTTGCATTTGCCTGGCAGGCGCTGTGCCGCTGAGCTAAATCCCCAGCCCCTAAGCCCACGTTCTTGACACATCTTACATCGCTTTGTGTCCCTCAGCCCCTTGGTTTCTTTGTCTCCTTCACGTTTGCAAAAGCTCCACCTCCCGGTTTCAATTTACCCATCTTTTACCTTGCTCTTTATTTATTTGTACTTTGGATTACTCTAATGAGAGAAACCTCATGGTATCCCATCTTATGTGTGCGATTTATTGAACTTACTAGTACATTTTGAAAGTACCTCCATTTTCCTACAAATTGTCCAGTCGTGTCCTCCTTCATAGCTGAGCAGAATGCCACACTTTTCCTTGTTCATTTGTTTGTTGGTGCATGTATTATAGACTGCTTCTGAGACTTCGCTATTATGAATTGTGCGGCTATAAACATTGATGTGAGTGAACTGCTGTAGTTTATTGTTTTTAAAACTTTTGGGAGGATATCAGAAGGGGATGGATGGGTGAAATGGAATTTCTAGTTTTAGTTTTCTTTTAAATATCTGCACACTGATTTCCGTAACGGTTATACTAGTTCACATCCCCAACAACGACCTGCAAGGGTTCTTTGCTCACAGCATTCGCACCACCATTCTTATTATTTCATTTCGAACTATTGACATTCTTTCTGGAGTGAGGTAAAATCTCAGCCTTGTTTTAATTTGCATTTTTCTACTGGCTTCATATGCTGAACATTTTTTCATGTATTTATTGGCCATTTGTACTTCTGAGAATGTCTATTTCAGTTGCTCATTTCTGATTTGGCCTTTTGTTTAAGGGGCAGTTCAATTTTTTCCCCTTGCCTGATTTCTCTGGCTCATACTTTGAGAACAATGTTAAGAAGGAATGGTGATAGTGGACATTCTAGTCTTGTTCCTGATTTTAGAGGGAAAACTTGCAGTTTTTCCCCATTTAATTTTATGTTGGCAGTAGATAAGGTAATTCTATTCCTATTTTCTTCAGAGTTTATGTCATGAACGGATGTTGGACTTTGAAGCTTTTTCTGTATCTCTTGAGATGACATGCGGTTTTTGACCTCGCCTCTGTTTATGTGATGGATTACATTTATTTCCGTGTGTTGATGCATCCTTGCGCTGCTGGAACGACGCCTCCTTGACTATGGTGTATGATCTTTCTGGTGCGGTGTTGCATTCTGTTTGCTGCTGTCTTGTTGAGCATTTTTGCCTCTATGCTCATTAGAAAGATTAATCTGTATTCTCTTTTTGGCTGGATCCTTGCCTGATTTTGAGATCAGTCACTGCTAGCTTCCACAAATGAATTTGGGAGTCTGCCTCTCTCAGTCACATTAGAGTTGAGGGCTGTTGGTGTTAGAACTTCCTGGAAGTTTATGTAGAATTTGGCTGTGAATCTCTCAGTTCCTGGGCTTTTCTTCATGGGTAGAAAATTACTGCTTCAATTTCCTTGGTTTATTTGATTTTTCAAGACTTTTAAGTCTTTTTCAATCAGTTTTGATAATTCATATTTACCTAGGAATCTCTTCATTTCTTCTGAATTCTCCAGTTGTTTGGCTTATAGTTTTGTGAAGTAGTTGCTAATAATGTTCTGGATTTTGGTGGTTTCATTGTGATTTTCCATTGTTTACTTCTAATTGCACTGGGTTATGTCTTTTCTTTCTTTTTACTGGTAAGATTAGCTAAGGGTTTGTCTATTTTGTTTACACTTTCAAAGAAATTGCTCTTTGATGATTGATTCTTTGTATCTTATTTTAGTTACCATTTCATTGATTTCTGCTCTGATTTTTATAATTTTTTTCTTGTACAATCTCTAGATTTGGATTTGGATTGTTTTAATTTTTGTAGGACCCAGAGATGGTTTATTACATGATTTATTTGAGCTCACTTTGTTTTTTCCATGAGTATTCACAGCAATGAACTCCGCTTATAAGGCTTCGTTCCTTGTGTCCCATAAATTCTGGTATGTTATATTGGCGTTATCACTTAATTGTAGGAACTCTGCTATTTCTTCCTTAATTTCTTCCATGGTGTAAGTTTAAATTCTATACATTTGCATAGCTTCTGTGGTTTCCTTTCATATTAGTTTCTAGTTTTATCGCACTGTGATCTGATAATATGCATGGTAAAATTTTAAATTTACTTAAGCATGCTTTATTAGATAGTGTGTTCTGTCCTTCAGAGAATGTGCCATGTGCTGCTGAGAAGAAAGTGTGTTCCACTGTTGGATGGAACACTCTATATATCTATCGTGTCCGTTGTTCAGAGTTTTGGCTCAACTCTGATCTTTCTTTTCTTGTTTAACTGATCTGTCTATTTGTGGTAGTGGTATAATGAGGACTTCCACTATAATTGTGCTGATGTTTATCAGATCTTTGATGTTCCTTAGTGCTTGTTTTACAAATTTTGACGCACTGTTGTCTGATGCACATATGCTTTTAATTGGTACCACTTCCTGTTGAATGGTTTTGTTAGTCATCATTTAATGTCCTTCTTTGCCTCTTTAGATCGGCTTTGGCTCAGTGTCCACTTTATCTGAAAATAAGATAGCTAGTACACCTTGATTGGGGTTCCTGTTGCATGGAATGTGATTTTTCATCCTTTGATTTTTAAACTAGGAAGTTTTTTTGATTGTTAAATATGTTTCTAGTACATAGCATACTGTAGGATTTTGTTTCTTGACCCATTCTGCTAATCTTGTGTTTTGATTGGTGAAGTGAGTTCATTCACATTGATAGTTGACACTGATAGGTGTCTCTTTATCCTCCTCATTGTATTATCTATCTGCTGCTGTTGAGCTCAGGTAGATGAGCTATGATACCATGGGGCTGAGATATGAGATAATATCTCTGCTGAGGGCTGCATGACTATAGAGGAAAAATCCTTCCCAGAACTGGCTGCAAAGCAGGTTACTCATTAACCATAACCTGAATCTGCCTGTTCCATCCCTTTTGCAAGAATGCTTTGCCCCCTCCGTCCCATGCCTTTCCTGCCTCACCACTTGTCCAGCATGTCCAGGTGCCATTTCCCCCATGTGAGTGTGATTAGCAAATACCAGGTTCTGCCTCGGAGCCTTTTGTCCCCGTGAACAACTGGTCAACCCAGGTTGCTGCTGCACCACTATTTTGACTCTTGTGTGTTCTTTTTGCTGTCTGCTGTAATGCCTGGCAGGAGTCTGAGCCCACTGCAGAGGTCCTTGAGAGTATGTAGTGACTTTCTTTATCTCTTCTAATCAGTTTTCACTTGAACTTTATTTTGAGAGTAAAATTGCTATACTTGCTTGTTTTAGAAGTCCAGGTACATGAAATATTGTTTTCCATTCTTTGATTTTCAGTCTATAAATGTATGTATGGATTACATAAGTTTCTTGAATACAACAGAGTTTTTTTTTTGTTTTTTTTTTTTCATCCAGTCTGCCAATCTGTGTCTTTTAATTAAGGAGCTGAGGTCATTATCATTAAGTGTTATCACTGAACAGTATTGATTTTATTCCTGCCATGGTGTTCTTTTTCTGCTGATGGCTCCTTTTTGTTGTTGTTTTATTACTTCCTTTATGCATTTATCCCACCAGACCTGTTGGCTTTGTTGGCTTCTTTGTATCTGTCTAGGATATTCCTGAGTAATTTCTGGAGTACTGTTTGGTGTTCACGTATCTGTTACACTGTTGTTTTTCATGGAATGTCCTTACTTCCCCATCTGTTTTGAGAAAAAGTTCTGGAGGACATATTAATCTGGGTTGATGTTGTTTGATTTTAGGGCTTGACATACTTCCCTTCAGGCTTTCCTGACCTTTAAAGTTTGTGTTGAAAAATCTGCTGTAATTCTCATATATTTACCTTTATATGTGATTTTTTTTTTAGCTTTCAGTGACAGCTTCTTTGGAATCTGCTTTCGGTTGGATCTAAGATTTGAGAGCTGGGTCGTGGGGAGACCCTTTCCACATGGTAGTTAGTGTGAGCCTCCCTTCTCTGGGTGTTGAAGTCTTTCCCTACATTTGGAAGGTTTCCTATTATGACTTAGGTAAACAGATTTTCTATTCTACGTATGCTGTTTTCTAGTTTCTCTCTAACAGAAGTTAACCTTAGCATGGTCATCTAAGAAGTTTCTAGTAGCTGCTGGAAGCCTTCTTCTTCTCATCATTTTTAAAGCTTCTCAGTGCAATTTGCTGTGATTTCCCTTTTGTCCTAGATTTCACAGACTAGCCTCCCATGGTCATTTCTCAATTTGTGAATTCTATACAGTTTTTATTTCTACTGTTTCTGTCTTACACCTTTTAATAACAAATTCCTTATTCATGTTTTCAAACTCTTTTGGTCAGCTCTTTCAATTTTTTATTTGTTTCTCCCATATTCCCATTGGCCAGTTTGTATGATAGTTTGATAGTTTCATGAACTTTTGGGTCATGTCCTTTGTGAGTTTGAGCAATTTCTTTACCTCTTCTATAGTCAATTTGTAATTCTACACTAACTGATGTTTCTTTTCTTCTTTGCCCATTCCCCACTCTCCATCCCTGGATCTGCCTTGGAAGAGTTGGGAGATATTTGAAGCCTTTTGTTGCCTTATTTTTCCATGTTCCTCTGTGTGTGTGTGTGTGTGTGTGTAGAGAGGAAGAGAGAGAGAGAGATTTTTGTTTTCAGTGCTGGTAGTTGAGGTCAAGTAGAGTGAGGAGAGACTGTAGTTGATATGAATATTTTTAAGCTATATTCTGCATTCCAGTGTTGTGTATATGGCCTTATCTGTTCAAAGATAGTGTACATGCCTTCAAGTATTGAATTTAAATGATTTGGAACCTTTCAATCTGTTCAAAAGACAGAATTACTATTGGTTATTACATCACCAACAGATCTGGTCATACATCAGTTATATCTGTTAAAAACCTTGCATTTGCATTTTTACCCTTGTAATAGAGAGTAGCCACCTGTAACGTGTACTATATTTGATCAACCTTTATTGTTATGCTGTAGGAGAAGAGATGGAAAGAGAGGAAGAATGCGAGAATGGAGAATATGAGTCAGTAGGAGAGTTAGACAGAAATATACTAATGGACAAAGCAATTGTAGGGGTCGAACTGTGTTGGAGGTCTTACGTAGTTTGAGGGAAGGGTTAGTGCTGAGATTTCAAAAACCTTGTGGTGGTGGGGTGAAATGCAGGAGGAAGGTGTAATTTCTGATTGAGGGAAGCTGTGAGGTTCTCAGAACCTTTGCTGTATGCATTCACCCTTAAGGTGGAGAAGAGGGAGAGGAAGACAAAGGACTAGGTAAAATATCAAAGATCAACCCGAATAAATGTGAAAGACAGAAGGTTAATGTGCAGCAAGATAGGAAAGACTGAGAGAGGGAAAAATATCAGAAAACAAACTTGAAAAGAATAATTAAAAATGTGGGGGAAACAAGGAAAAGATAAGAAAGGAGTATTGATACAGAAACTAGAATTGAAGCAAAGAAATGAGGAAAAGAAAGGGAATAAAGAACAAGTATATTAAACAAAAATGAAGAACAACAGTAGTCCACGAGGAGCTCATGTCAAACCCTCCAACGAGCGAATGTCCATCCATTTCCACACGTCTGCTGTTCTATAAAGCCTGAGCATTATAAACCCTTCTCGCCATAGCTGTGGCCTGTCTGCTCTGCATGCAGCCACATCAGTTTCCTCTGTCTCTGCTGAGCAGTGTCTGCTTCTTTGAGCCCTTGTACTCAATGCTCGCTGTGCTTTGGGCATGGTAGCTGCAGTCTTCTTTGTTGTTGTTTTTTTCCAGTACCGGGAATCGAACTCACGACCTCACACTTGCCAGGCAGGCACTGTGCCGCTGAGCTAAATCCCCAGCCTAGCTGCAGTCTTTTGTCTCTGCTCCTCACCTCAGTTAATTTGAAAGAAGGAGGACGCCAAATATTTTTTCTGCCCCTCCATCACTTTTTCACCTTCTGCCAATATCCTATGCCTCCCTGCTTCTCTTTGTGCTGGGCAAATCTGTGTGTTCTTGCTTCAGATATTTTCTATTTTTCACTAACATTTCTTCATCCCAGCCTGTCCTTCATTTTCCTTTCCATTTGCACTCAAATCCTGAACTGACCTTGTGTCAGGAATTCCCCTTTCCAGGCAGTAAGCAGAATCTGACTTGGTCCAGGGCTCGGCTTAGGGATTCCACCTCACACCTAGAGTATGACCATGATCACTGTTTCTAAAAAGCCTTTTCCAGTCCTCATCATGGTCCACGAAGTTTATATTTATAATCCCATGGAAAAGTTATTGGAATTCTAGCGAGTTAATTCCCATCTACCACTTGCAGTGCAACCCATGGCCAGAATAAAGACACCAAGGCATAGTTGACTCAGGGCCAAACCTGGGTTTTATTCATTTGTGAAGAAGGGAGTGGTGTGAGGATGAGTGACTGTGAGAATGGCAGGAAGCACATGAGTGCTGTGGGCTGGGCTGGGTAGGGGCCTGAAATCATTTCTGCACCGTACAGAGAGAAGGATATGTGGGAGTGATCTGCATGACACAGCAGAGATAGTATTTAATGTTTTGGGGTCGGTGCTTCAGTCTTTTAAGCCCTGGGAAGTCGTAGCATCTTGTCTTGAGGCTCGATCCCAGCTCACAGGGTGGAGCAGGGCTCTCCATTCTGTCTGGCTCATGCATGTGTATCCGGGAGCTATGGGGGCGGCGCGTCAGTTACCTGTCTCCCTGCTTTAAATACTGCACATCAACACCTCAGGAAGGATTTGCATTGCCTAAAGACAGCTGAATGGGTAAGGAAAAGTCCTAGCCAGCTCTGTATTATATCAGTACATGGAAACATGGCCAGGTTTAGCCAGAATGGAGACAATCGCTCTTCTTTCAAGGAGAGTCGTGCAGGGGTCCTCCTCAGCTGTTTAGGATTTTTTGCTAAGATTTTCCCAGTCTTTGTGAAAAGGACAGGGAAGAGCGCAATCTGGTCAGCGGCTCAGTCTTGCCTCCTCTGCTCTGTCTCCAGGGACGCGGTCTTCGGTGCACCCCTTCCAGAGGCAAGAGACATTCTTGGGACAAGGAAGGATCCCTTTGCCTTTGGTGAGTGCTGGAGATGACGCTGCGGGGATGCAGTGATCCCGGGGTTTGGGGGGTGATAGCAAGAAGGGACCGGAAGCGCAGCGTCTGTCCCAGGAGTCTGGCCCCCGCACTGCTGTACACCCCCTGGGTTATTTGGGATGACCTCGTCATGGCGACTCCCTAGAGGAGCGGGGCTGGAAGTGGTGTGGTGCAGCCAGGGTAGCACCGTCTCCACTTTGTAATTATCCAGACACTTATTTTAGTCTATATATATCTTCTTTCAGATTAATTTTCCATCTGAGAGTGTAAGTGCCTCACCTGCTTCAGAGTGCCTGTGTTTTCTGTGAATTTTCTGAGTATCTTTGGTGAGACTCCTCTACTCTGCCTCTCCTGGTTCTAATAATTTTTTCTTTATTATTTTGGGGCTATATTTTTAAGTTACTATAAATTTAGTGTTTATGTGTATTTTGGCTACTTATTTTTATTTTTATGAAATACCCCTTTTATTATTCAGGTGCTTTTACATTGTAGTCTAATTCATTTTATGTTAATATAGCCATATAAATTTTTTCTTCTGTTGGCATAGTAAATACTTTTCTATCTTTTTACTTTATTTCTTTCATATACTTTAATATCAGCTTGTAGTTATCATAGATTGGAGTTTTAATTGCTTTTAACCTTGTGTGTAAATATTTGTCTTTTAAGTTATGATTTAGCGCATTCACATGTAATATGATTATTGAAACATTTCAATTTTAGTAGATTGTACTCTATTTTGCTGTTTTCTTTTTCTTTTTAAAACTTTCTTTGATATTACTTTTCAACTTATTGTTACTACTCCATGCCATCAAATTGGGTTAAAGGTTATACTTTTATTATTTTATTGGTTACTATAGAAATTCCAGTGTATGTCTTTGACATGTTAAAGTGTAATAATAATTATGATTTTGACACTTTTACCAAGATATAGCCAAGACCTTAAAATATACTTGAAATCACTTGATTTATTTGCCATTGTTTTTCATGCTCTAAAGATATATATATATATATATATACACACACACATATGTATGTATATATGCATATATATGTTTTTGATGGCCAATATTTATTTAGATTTATTTACATATTTTTGTCTTCCACTAGTTTTCATAGATTCTTACATTTTTGTCCATAAGAAACTATTTTTTTTATGGAATAAAATATAGTTTTGTATGTTATTTATTATAGTTCATTTGTAATCCATTTTCTCAGTTATCTTTTATCTGAAAACGCTGGAATTGCATCTTCTTTCTTAAAGTTTGTGTTCCTGGGTTAAGAATTCTAGAGTGATTTTTTTTCAGCATTCTGAAGATATCAAGTTGTCTATGAGTTCTATGGGAAGACAATGGATGCCCTGGTTATTTTTATGACTTTTATCTCAGACTTTGGTCTTCATCAGTGTTACTAGGATGTACTTCTATTTTTTATTTGTATGCTTAATTGATGTATTTTAATCATGCTTAGTTTTCATTACATTTCTTGATACAGCTCTATATTTTTCTTTAGTTCTGGAAAATTCTCAAATGCGGCTTCTTCTCCATTCTTTCTTTTTTTTCAGTTTGGACCCCTGCTCTCTTTTCTGAATTTTTGCTTCTTTGAGTTATGTTAGCTGTCATAGTCTCGCCATTTTTCCAGTCTTTTAATTCTTTTCAATTGTGTTTAATATGATGAGGCTTTGATTTTGCTTACAATACTGTATTTAAAAATTGGAAAATTTTGTTTTGCCTGTTAATTCTTTTTCTCTTTTCAAATTATCTGCCTACATTCTTAACTTTTCTGTTTAATCTGGAGTACATATATATATCTGTCTTTATTACCTTCTTCCATTATTACCTTCATAATGGTTTATGTGCCTGTTTCTGATAATTTTTTACTGTGTACTGGAGAATGTCTTTAAGATATTTCCTGTGGAAACAACATGAGAACTAGGCTAATCTCGTCTTTCTCTGTAAGGACTTCAGTTGGTTTCTGTCATAGCTCTGTGGACACTGTCAGAACAGAACTCTGGTAACTGCTGTAGGGACTGAGATGGTGGGAAGATGCTTCAATCCCCAGCAGGAAGAGTGTCTTTCCACTTGCATCTTTAATATTCTATTTTATGTTTCCACTTGCCTCCCTAACTCGGTTTCCTCTGCCCGCCTAACTTGTTGAGCATTGTACTCCACTGTCCCCATAAAGAGTAGCATTACGATTTGGAAATTGATAAGTCTGACCTCATGTAATTGTAATCTGGGTATCTGAAGCCATCTTCCCACTGAAAACAGCCAAAAACTTTATATAAAATTCTACTGAAGACCCTGTAAAGCAATATGACAGCAAAGAACTATTAAACTGAGATCTGGAAAAGACAGAAATTTAGATAGGTGAACAAGGTAGTTAACATTATTGTTTTTCAGGCAGTTGCTTCCTAGTTTCAGGAGAAAAAAATAAGTGGCTGAGCAGGGATTTTGGAAATGATTTCTGGATCATTTTACTTTGGTCTTTGGCTTTCCTTTTCCACGCGTTTATTCACCCTCTCCTCCTGTGCATATCTGTGAGGGGTGCTTCTGCCATCCCTTCTTTCCAAATAGCCTGTGAGCCTCTTCACGAGCTGGCTGGATCCCTAGCGCTTCAGCATCCCAGCACTGCTCCCAGGCACCGCCGGAGCTCCGTTCCGTTAGAACCCAGCAGAGGGTATCTGCTGCTGTGCTGTAGCTATTGGAACCCAGTACAGTGTTTATCTAGTAGTAAGTGAGGTAGAATGAAGAGCATAGGTAAAAAGGAGACCACGGAAATGGTACTTTTAAGAAAAACTGCAGGTTCACGACACCAAAATCACTCCAGTATTTTCCTTTCCTGGAAACTCACTGGAGCAAAGATGTGAGAAATCTGTAAATTGGGCTCTGGGACCTTGCTCTTCTCATGTGAATTGCCTTTCCTCCTCACCATTCGGCATCCTCACGAAAGCAGCGATGTTCGTGGGCTAGCATATCTCAATCTGAGACACGTGTAAATGGTTTGCATTTTAAAGAAACACGAGTGACCTAGCAGAGAGTAGAACTGCACATCCTAGATCACCTTTTTCAAGGACACCTCCAAAACCGCAGAATAATTCCTACTAATAATCTGCACTATATTGTGTCTCGCTCATTGAATGCCTTCTTTCCCTCTGAGTGTGTAATTCTTGTCTAAATAAGTCTTTTCTGTGCCTATGAAGGATGACTCCTAAAAACTGTTTTTCTGTGATGGTGATCAACAGACTTACTCCATGGATAGGGTGCACTGAGAGACCTCCTTGAGGGCTTCATTGGATGCTGTCCTGTAGCAGTAAACACCAGGCAAGGGAAGGGTCCCTGGAATAAGACTGCCTTGGCTCCCCTACTTAGTGGCTACATGAACTTGGACAAGTTAACATCATAATAGAGGAACTGTGAGCCCCCCTAAAAGATATGTTAAGATTCTGACCACCAGTATGTCAAAATGTGAAGTTATTTTTAATAAAGAATTTGTGCAGTTATAATTTGCTAAGACTCTGTCATACTGAAGTAAGAAATAGGTTGGGCTCTGTTATGGTTTGTGTCTGCATGTTCCCCCAAAGCCACATACAGTCATGGCATGGGCTTTTCTGAGGCAGCTGAATCTAGAGTTGGTGATTTGATCATTGCCTAAGGCTGGGATTGGGGGTATGACTACTACATCCTTCCAGGGCAGGTAGCCTGCATGTATAAGGAGGGAAAAGAGGCTTGCTCCTCCCCTTTACTCTTGTTGCTTTTGTTGTTTTCCACCACCATGAACTGTTGCCCCTGTACCACACCACCCTGTCTTGGTGCCAGCTGATTATGGACTGAAACCTCTACAAATTGTGAACTAAATAAACCTTTCCTCCTTAGCTTTGGGTGTTGTGTATTTTGTTTCAGGAATGAAAAAATTAACTAAGATAGGTCCTTAATCCAGTGTGACTAAATGATGCCCTTATAAAGGGACAGAATCACACAGGAAGAATCTCACCTTACAAGAGGCAGATTATTGCAAGGATTGAAAGTCATCACCAGATGCTAAAATGTGGCCAGGAGAGTCTCCTGCAGTTTTCAGAGGAAGCTGGGCCCTATCAACATGTTGATTATAGACTGCTAAAATTAAGAACCGTAAGAGATTAAATTTCTGTTATTTTTAATACCTCACTTTTGTAGTACTTTGTTATAGAAGTTATAGAGAACTAATTATATAATTTCATTTTTGTGCACTTTCCTCACCTGCAAAATGAAGTTAATAATAGTACTTATCTAGATGGTAGAGCATTTCTGTGAATGATGTAGTAATTAACAGAACAGTGGTTGGCTGTAGTAGTTAGGTCATCCATCATTAAAGCAATATCTGATGTCCACAAATTAAAGAAGGGAATATTTGATTTAGTGCTCATTTTTAGGAGATCCACTCCATTACTGACCGGTACCAAGTCAGAAACCTTATAGCAGAAGGGCATGGCTAAATGAAGTTGTTTAGTTCATGGCATCTGTGAAATGGAGCAGGGTTACAATGCCAGAGAAGAACAGGTGGACAAGGAACCCAGATACAGTACACAAGGCCATGTCTCTGTGTTTCACCAGGAGGTACTTATCTGCTTGGCCCTTCTTAATCCAGTGAAGGTGACATTACCAGGATTAATGGTCACAATCCACCCTGTCCACCTTCACAACCCAACACATCTCTGTAAGTTGTACTCAATCTCCAAGTAAAGACAATAACAAGCTCTTGATGCAGCCCAACACAA
Organism: Chinchilla lanigera; assembly: GCF_000276665.1. NCBI lineage: Eukaryota > Metazoa > Chordata > Mammalia > Rodentia > Chinchillidae > Chinchilla > Chinchilla lanigera. Next base: position 17,428,441 of record NW_004955441.1, read on the forward strand.
CTGTCCTGTATAAAACCAGAAGTGCAATAATTGTTTCCCCAAAGCCTCAACAGATCCAGCATTTTTCAAAAGTCCAAGACCAGATCTCTTCTGTGACTCAAGGCAAACTGTTAGATGTGAATGCATACAAAAGTTAAAATAGGGGCTGGGGATTTAGCTCAGCGGCACAGCGCCTGCCTGGCAAGCACAAGGTTGTGAGTTCAATTCCCAGTACCAGAGAAAACAAAAACCAAAAAAAACCAAAAAAAAAAAAAAAAAACCAAAATTAAAATAAGTTGCATAATCCTATGGTATGGCACAAGATAAACTTTCTCATTTCAAAGGGAGGAATTAATAGAAAAGAATTGGAGTAAAGCAAAGCCAAAACTCCAGCAGAGCAAACATGAATTCCCGCAGCTCCATATCAGGCATCTGGGCACACAGTGGTGAAATGTGAGTTCCAAATGGCTTTAGTGGCCCCAGCCAAATGGCCTCTCTCTTGTAACAGCTCCATTCATACCCCACAGTTTTCTTGGGAAGACATTTCACATTCCTGCGATCTCTGAATTTCTGATTTCTCCACTGCACCTTTGACTCTATTCCCACAGCTTTATGTATTGCCCTCCTAGTGACTCCTTATCTGGCCTCCAGGCCTTCCTTGAAACCTGGAGGAAGCTCCTATGACTCCGCAGGACTTACTTTCTGCATGACTGTAAAACCAGCATCATGCTGATGACTCTAAGGCCTATTGTCAGTGTAAGCAGTAGCCAAGCCCCCATAAAGCATGGATGCAGCAGCCTCTTCATGCCTGGATGGCTGAGCACGGTAAAATGAATACGGTGGAACCAAATCCATACGAGTTCCCTCTTCAGCAGAAATATCAGGGATTCTTTTCTCAAGGAGAGTTTTACACTTTTGCATCCTTGAGCCTGTGATGGCTGGGTGCTTGCTGATGTCTCAGATGCTTTAAAGGCATATTTCATCTTGTGCTTGTACAAAATATTTATTTTCATTTTAATGAAGTTAATCTCTTTTGCAGCCACATTTTCTTTGTCCCTAAGTTTGCCCTTGTTTCCTTCTGGCCAAGATTTAAGTTTTTCAATTTTTTCTCTGTGTTTCCCCACTGATTCTCATGATAAATCTGGCTAAATTAGCCAACTGTATTTATGCCACAGCCTGAATGTTAGACTGCCTTGAAATGTCCTCTGCCAGGTTAATCAGTCTACTGTCCTTAATCTCACTCTCCTATAAAGTCTCAGGACATGGCAAATGTAGAATACTTTACCAGAATGTAACAGACATGCCCACAATTCCAAATGCTAATGAAATTCTCATTTGCAACTGAGATTTCCTGAGCCTGAGCTTTACTGTCTGCACTCCTATTAGCTTTCTAATATTCTGAAGTATGACCAGAATCACCCATCAGGCACTGCTTACAGCATTCTATGGTTTCTCTAGCCCAAATGTCTCCTACAAACCAGTTCCAAAAGTTTCTAAGTCAAAGCAGTGAGTCCACTTTTCCAGTCCCATTTTTTATACTAGCTTTCCTATCTTTGAAACACTGCCAACCACCACAAATGTAAGGAGGAAAATTTTAATTTAGCCCATTTTGGGCATATTCAGTCCATGGTTAGCTGGCTCCAAGGCAGAAATATCATGGTTGAATGATGTGGCTGAGCAAAGCTGTTTGGCTAGAGAGCAGAAGAAGGGAACCGTGCCAGAGACAGGGGGTGAGGGTCATATATAGTACTTAAGGCTACACCTCCCTGACCCACCCAGTCACATCAAGGAGGCTTTTCTTAATCCAGTGAAACTGACATATCAGAATTAATGGTCACATCACCTTCTCATAAATGCTAGGTAAGATCTATCTAGAATTATGTTGGTGGATGAAATTTGTCCTTGAGATTGGTAATTATAATTTACACTTCTCATGATTCCGCCAATATGTCTAATGAGGGGCTGGATTCACTGCAAAAATGCATAAATCCACACTCAGATATAGAAATGGACACCGTTCCTTTAGTTATTATTTCTCAAGTTTGCTATTTATTTTTTATGCTTTACAAATTTGGTCTTCCTAAATTATTTTGGTGTGGCTTGGTTCATGTGACAATCTCCTGTCCTTTTACTGCTTTATAGTCCCCTCCATTTCAGATACATTCCTGCTACTTCTCACACTTATGTTTATGACAAATCATGCATTAACTTGTGATTTGTGTACACTCCTGTGCTTGTAGAAAACAAAAGCAAAAACGTAGCTAAAATAGAAATTTTCGAGATGGCTGTTGAATCTCAAATATACGTTTTCAGAGACAGACCTGGCAAATGACCTCCTGTACCTCATTAAACATTATGAAATCTGTTTCCTCAGCTGGATTATCAAGAGATTGAAATTAAAAACTTTCAAATATTTGATCAGTTGTATTAGTTTTTATGATTATTAAGGATCCTCTGAGCTCAATGCTGACAAGCCTGGTTATTAGGCTTTGATTCTCTAGAACATGCAGAAGGCAGCAAGTACCAAACACAACATGCACCTGTCAGCTGATACGGGAAGGCACACAGGACTCTTCCTGGAGGCAGGGTGGTGCGCTGTGTTGTGGCTCTTGAACAATTGGATCCTTCAGTGTAGTCACCTGTGCAAGCACAGGAGCAGACATTTCCAAACATATCCTGTGTATTTACCTGCTTAGTTTAATTCCAGATGAAAAGGGCCCATTGTTCTGTTTTCAGATTCATGAAGGAATAACACAGAGAAGAAATTTTATTTTTACCTTTCAAATAAAAACCCCTGTAGCGTGTCCCTTTTGCTTACCTGGCCAATTAATAATAATGTTTTGAAAAATTAAGATGAACATTTCAAATCACGTTCGAATTTTTGAAAGAGTTTATTCATTCTTTGATTTATTTCTTCGTTAACAATTATGATACACTTGCTTTCTACCTGGATTCTGTGTCTACTGTTTTACTAAAAACCCCCTTCTGAGTTCATCAGTTACCAAACCAGTGTCTTATGACAGTCTCCATCCTCGTACATCTGAGTCTCGTGGCACTGTGGGCTGTCTCTTCTTTTTCCTCTGTCAAGTTTCTGTGAAAATATATATATATATTTTTTTCAATTATCTGGGAATTGAACTCAGGACCTTGTGCTTGCCAGGCAGCTGCTTGTGTCACCGAGCTATATCCACAGCCCCAAAAATATGTTTTTTCATAATTACTCCTATTCTACCAATAAATCTTTAATATTTCTTCCTTCTACCCTATAAATTAAAGTGTTCCTCAGATTTTTAATTTCATTTTGCCATCTGTGCTGCAGACAAACGAGTTTCCATTTTCTTGTTATGACCAGTGTCATGTTCCTTCTCCATTCTGCTAATGTCCTTTCTGCTAACTATAACTTATTATCACTGCATTAAAGAATTTATTGTGTTGAAAAAGAACTCTTGACTTCAAAAGGACCACTCTTCTAGCAACAAAGCCTGAGGCTCCACTGTCTGCTTTGGCAGCCAGATCTACTCTTCGGAGAAGAATTTCTAACTCGACATTTCAAAAATGTCTATCTCCACATTTAATGCATAAGATAAAATTTTGCAGAATATTTTATATGCTTGAGTTTTGGTTTTGTAGTCCTAATTATGATCTGTAAAATAACATAGCACAGGATATATTGTAATACAAAAATGCACTGGATGGATAAGAAGAGGTAGAATCAAGAAAATGACCAAATTATTTGCTTTTAGACTATTAGGCCTTTGAAAACATACTTCTATGTGCTGGACTGAAATGGTTTTGTACTTCAGTTCTTGTCTTGTGCTAGAATTATGAGCCAGAAGTATCTAACAAAGCTTACTAGCTGCTTTTTCTATGTTCTTTACAAGTCAGTAGTGTGTATGACTCACTCTCAAAATGTTGCTGTTCCCAGTCATGGTGATGTACAGGATGAAAGATGACTTGAGTCCATGCCCAGCTCTAACCTCTGAGATGCCCGTGTGGGACTGCTTCCCTAAGACGCCTCAGTGTGGGAGCCTCACAGGAACAGCTACTGTGGCTGTTTACTGACAGAACCAGGAAGCAAAGGCAATGGACGAGTGAGGGCTATCTGTGCAGGAATAGAGGAAGGGAGACCCAGAAGAGAATGGATTGTAAAGTACACATTCTCTTATCGTGCCTTTATGAGGCATGATACATAGAGGACATTCATATAGAGGACAAGGAACGGAGGAGAAAGGACAGGGTCGTCTGCTCAGAGCTAACCTAAGTAATTGGTCAGAGCACAGGGTGGACAAGGCTGAGAGCGTACATTCCTTAAGGAAGTGTTTGCTCCTCCTTGGACTGTTGCCCTGTAGGCTACCTTTCCATCTTTAACCACGTATTCCGGGAGGCCTGGGGTGCGGCTCCAAATGTAGTTTATCTCTGCACATCCATGTCACTCATACCTGCGGCCAACACTGCCACACCAAAACATTTTCATTAACTTAATTTCAAGTACAATAGGTTCTGTGTTTTAACTTTATTTAAATGAGATCCATGCGTGTAAATTCTGTATTGTCTCACTAGTGTGAGAAACTGAATGAGTAAATAAGGTCCAAAATGTAAATAGATGTTGTGAACTGGGAAGAAACTGTTCAAAAGAAAAGATAAATTGTGATGGGGGGAAGAGGAATGGGAAAAAGGGGAAAAGAAAAAATACATTTATACACAAGATAGTTAAGACAGTTATACACCTAGTTTCTCTTAGTTCGTTGAAAGGAAAGGTTTATGATAATATTATTTGGACAAGACATCATTCCTATATTCTGCAATTTGGACAGCTACTAAGAAGACAACAACATTCAATGTATTAATTATTGTAACTCTCCTACCAACTTGTTTTGACATTCTGTTTTATTTTAATTTTTTTCTCTTTAGAGTGAAAAAAAAATTAAAAAAAGAATATTCACTGTATCAGCTCTTTCACAGTGCTCAAAATCCTCATAAAGGCATGGTAAGAGTATATGTACTTTACAGTCTAGCTGCTCTGAGTATATCCATTCTCTTCTGGGTCTCCCTCAGAGTAAAGAAGGACAGGGATAAATCTATCTTCTGTGGGTTCTTGGGTTTTTTCAGTAAAGAGAGTCAAAGTATCTGGCACAGGACATTTAAATTCAGCAACCTTCTCATTGCGAAGTGTTCCCCAGCAGTAAATTAGACAATTAGCAGAATCATTATCTATTTCAAACCAAAAGAATAATTTCATTTAGTATCAAAAACGAGCTAGTAGCTGTGTGGTATGCAAGGGCTCAAGAAACTAAGGTTGCTCATTCTGAAGAGCCCACTGATTTGTTTCTCCAATGGAAGGCCCTTGGGTGGGCAAGAAGAAGTTTCCATTCCCTGAGATAAGAGAAGTGAACACACTGGAATTACTCCCTCACTTAATAAGAGGTTTGTGGTGGATTGACAACTGGTGGTCAACTTATAACACCCAGCTGAACTGAGCCAGCCTGGTGTAGGGTATGGGAGGCACACCTGAGGATTGTTTCCAGTAGCATAAGAGGCAGAACTGGAGAGGAAGACATTTAGAAGCTCTTGGGAGCTCCTGGATCTGTTGGTTTTCCTGGGGCTGCGGTTGGTTCTCTTGGAGGAGCTTGTCATTCTGGCTTTCCTGATGAACTCAGCTGTTCTCATCATTGGAGGAGCTCAGGACCTCACTGGGAATGGCTGAGGTTCATTTAGGGGGAGCTCTGTTCCTTGCTTTGAGCATAGTTCCCTGGCTCTGGAAGGGAAGATGGTGCACTGCTCAGTCTCCTGGAGAAGCTTATCGTGTTGGCTTTTCTGATGGGAAGCCAGAAGTTCTCATTATCAGAGGAGCTTGGGACCTCACTGTTGCTGAGGATGGCTTTGATACTTTTTAGGGGACCTCTGTTTCTTACTTTGTGCATTGCTTCCTGGCTCCAGTCCAGATCCCTCAACCTGCTAGCATAGAGTCTTCATCCTGCTGGCACAGACTTTCTAGCTTCCACCACTAACCTTTGGGCCTTCGAACACAAATCCATGAAACAGTCCTACATGAGACATTTTTGTGGGCTCCTGGCCACCAGTTGGACTCATGGGAGACACTGTTATGAGCTCTAGTTCTTCAGCTGGACTCATGCAGGTGGGATCCAGGCTTTTAGCTGGATTCTTTGGTCTTTAGTGTGCAGACAAATTTCCTGCAATCTTTTTGTATATGACTCTTTGGCTGACTATTATAAAACAATCTTATAGTTAAGTTTCCTGTATTGTATTGTTTTCCCTTGAAAAACTCCAAACTACTATAAAGTGCATGAAATTTGAAGCTAGTTCTCCTCAAAACCTGTTTCCCACTACTTTATAGTACTTTAATTGTTTGGTTCATGTTTGAAGAGAGTGAGTTTCTAATATATTCTGCACTCACAGCAATATCTAGCTCTGCTCGTTGCTGACATCATGATCACAGAAGCCCTTTGCTGATCTTTAATCAGACGTTCTATTGAGAAATGGATGAGTAACGTTAAAGTCATGACACACAGAGCAGATAACAGAACCTCTTTGATCCTGCCCCACAGGATGGCTGGCAGGATGCCGTAGCCCACGTGAAAGCAATTAGGAAAACATTAAACATGTGACAGGTGTTCAAAAACATGACTTAGATCTGAAGTTTCGATCCTCTTTTTATATCTTTTCTCCTCAGTGTAAGTTAAAGAAAATATGCTTTCTCTATCACATGTAGCTCTGAGGCCGTGGAGGAGAACAAGAATGTGCGCTGTGTGACTTAGTAATTACACATCTGCTTCCTTCCTTGTTCCACCCGTACCCATGGGCCAGTAATTCTGGGTGTTATTATTACTGTAAACTTAAATAAGGATAAAGAAATTAGCGCTGTTTCTAGTGTGTACTAAATTCTCAACAGTTGGTAGTTCTTATTATTAGAATGGTACATTATTATTATTATTAATTATGCTGTTTTACAGAAACGGTCCCCACACTTCTATTACTCTGACATGGATCATGTTCCAAGAAAATAATTTAGAAATTAACTTGAAGTCACAAATGAGTAATTCCATTTTTGTTTTAAAATGGGCATACATTTGCAAAGTCATGCTTTCTGAATAATAATTTTGAAAGAAATTATGCAATATGTTTGTCCTGTGTATTCCTAATTTGTGTTTTTTAGTTGTCTAAATGTTTTGTTATCTGGTTTTCCCTTCTTGAAGTGTAAGGAACAAAGGGAAGTTAAGAAGCAGCAGCTCTGTCTGGATAATGAAAACTAAAAGATTGATCTTGTCCTAAAATAATTTGTGAAATTGTATCACATTTAACATAACATATTTCTCTAGTACAAAAGTATTAGAGTTAGTCAAATCACCTTAAATAATACTAGTTTTTGGAATTTGAAAAAAGAAGTCATTTAGAAACTTGATTTTTCACATGGATTTGTAAAGACTTTGGATACATGTAGCTGCTTTACCTGTATAGCTATAATTTCAAGAAAGACTGCAAATGAACTCCAAAGATCATTTGATACTAGGATATTCTTGACCTACTATGCACACTATTTCAATGTGGTGAGGGCCATCAATTACCCTAAAACTTAGTGACTTTAGTGCAAACACCATTTATGCACTCTGGATTCCACGGATTAACTATTTAGCTCAGCCTCGAGTGAGATGTCTCGTGTTTCAGTGACAGGGCTTACCGGGACACCATGGTCTAAGCACTGACAAGGTGACTAGTTGTACCATGTGCTTCCCCAAGCCAGCCTGAGTCTTCCCCCAGTGGCAGCTGTGAGAGGGACAGCAGCAGTTGTAAGGGTATTCAAGTTCTGAACAAAGAACCCACGTAGCATCACTTCCATCATGTTCTTCCAGCTAATGCAAAGGACAGGTCACCCTAAATCCAAGGAGTGAGACAGCCACTCTAGAGAAGGGAGTGAAATTCAAAGTGACAAAATTATTGCCAAGGTCTTTGCAAGTACTCCACACATATGAGTGTCGTGTGTGAAACATGTGATTGGATTTATGCTTGCTCCAAGAAGTGCATAGAGCATGGTCAGTTCTGGTTGGAGAAGGTGAACATTTTCATGAGGACAAGGTAGTGTGGTTTAACAATTTATATAATTTGTAAGGCATAAGAAATCATCTTTCCTAAAAATTTTTCTGGCATCTATTAGACATTCAACTAATAATTATTGAATAAATAAGTAGACCAATTTTCCTATAAAACAATCTAGATTGCTATCTTCAACTATGGATAATATGTAATACTTTCTGAAATGTTTCAGGGCCAGGGATATAGCTCAGTAGCACAAGTGCCTGCCTGGAAAGTACAAGGTCCTGCGTTTGATTCCGGGTCCAAAAAAAAAATACCAAAAACAAAAAACAAAATAAATAAATAAATGTTATAAAAATAAAAAACAAAATAAATGTTTCTATATATATGTATTCAGCTTTATCATGTTTCTTTCTAATTTATATTGATTTATAACAAATATAATTTTATTAAGTATAAAATTTTTTTCAGTCATCATCCTGGTCTCTTACTTTATATCATGTATGTGAGTACCTGTAGTCCAGAATCTCTTCTTCATCTTCTATAAAATTCACTCACACTTTGTAGTTCTCTCTTTTTTCTAGTGATGACTTTACTTCATAATGCTTAGGATTCAACTAAAGATACTTGCATTAATACATTTCTCTTAGATTAACTCTTATATCCTTTTGTTTTGCTTTTGCAGGGGAGGGTCTTTTGCCTGCATGATCTTCTTTGCAGTATAAGACTGAGATATTTATATCTAGCATCTCCCAGTGTGTGAGGGAGAGGCTGCTGAGTTCAAGATCACCAATCAAGGAACTGAGTTCAAGCCAGCAGGAGACACATGGAGTGTTCAATTCATGTTAGATTCAGGTTCCAGCTTCACAACCAGAAACCAACCTGAACTTCAGTGTATCTACAGTATAGCCTTGCTGGGTTAATCCACTACCCTGACATAAAGCTACATCTGACTTGCTCTCTGGGATTAATGATTCCAGATATTAATCATTAATCACATGGATCACATGGATCTGGACTTTGTCTGCCCACTTTATCTACCGGTGACAGCAGACAGACAGGCTTGAAGTGGACATTCTTTTTCCTTTGTCCTTCAGCCTTGCTTCTAATCTCTTCCTCTATTTCTCTATTTTCCCACAATGCCCTTTAAATTTTCTCCCCTGAGGGTAAAATCACCGTACTGAGGGCTTATTTAATGTATACAATTTCCTGATTTGTTTTAGATCGTGTTATACAGCGATAAATCTTAATTCATATGGTTAAAGGTGGTAAACTATTACCACAGTTTGTCAATTTCTCTGCTGTGTTTGATGCTATTGTTATTGCTGATTGTACTATTTTAGCTAAGGTGATATAATTGCTTTAATCAGTTGTTCTTCCTGGTAATCCAAGACTGAGATTGTCTAAGGGTCATAAACAATAAACAATAATATAGGCCAGTGCCAAAGAAACAGGGGCCAAGGAGGCAGCAACTTCTCCCCAATAAGTTAAAGGATCTTGAGGTAGAATCTCGTAAAAGACTCAAAATCTAAATCCAGTTACACCTGGAAGACCCCTCTGAAAAATAATCATTTCCTAAGTGTTCTAAATACTAGCATTAAAGCTACTCACCATAGGTAATTTACAAGTATAAGGCCAGTAATTAAACATAAAAAAAAAATTTAAAAAGCCTGAGAAGACACTTAAAGTGCAACTTGAGACTTCCAGCTGAACAGAGGCAAGCAGGGCAAAGAGGTGGACAGACCCTTAGCCAGCCTTATCAGTGTTTCTCTGGCATAAGAGACTAAAACCTTAAATAAGCACAAAAATGTATAATAGATATTGGGAACTGGAGACAAAATATTCCAGTGAGAAGGAGGAAAGAGATGGGGAGAGGAAAAGAAAAGGAGAGATAAGGATAAAAAAGAGAAAAGAAGGACAAATGAAAACAAAACTCTTGTAAATGAGGAGGGGAAGGGAAGTTAAAAGAAGGGGAAGGGAATGGAAAAGAAACAGGCAAGATACGTCATGGACAGGTACAAATTCCCTGTGATGAATGTTACCATTATTTATTTTGAAAATGTACCAATAAAATACTCAGGACTCTGTAAAAAAGATCTTTATTATAAACTTAGTGTTAGTGATGTACCATGTTAAGAGTTTTTTTTTTATGTCTAGCAGTATTTGCTTTATGAAGATAAGTGCTCTAGTACTTCACAAATGTGTAGGATATTCTCTAGTAATTTGTGGAGTGCTGGTTTCATGTTCATTAATCTCTGGACTTTTCCCTTTTCATGTAATGTCTCATTTCTCCATCTACTCTGAAAGAAACATTGTCCCACAAGTTAATCTTGGTTGGATGTGGTTTGATTTTAGGGCTTGAAATTCTTCTGATTTATCTGGCTTTAAAACTTGTGTTGAGAGATCTGCTGTAATTCTAATGGGTTCACCTTTACATGTGACTTTTACCTTTTTTTCTGACAGCTTTTCAAATTGAATTTTCAGTGGGATGTCTGGCATCTTAATTATAACCTTTTTTGGGGTAGCTTCTATTTTCATCAGCATTGGTTGGTGTTCTTTAAGCCTCACTTACTCGTATGTTAAACTCTTTCCTCATACTTGCAAAGTTTTCTATTATGATTTCTGTAAAAAATTTATTATTCCATATGTGCTGTCTTCTACCCTCTCTCTAATTCCAATCAGCCTTCAGGTGGTCTTCTTAGTGTCATCTAGTAGCTGCTGGATGAATTTTTGTTATTCTTTTATACTTTTAAATCTTCTCTCAGTAATTTGTTGTAATTTAGCATCTGTCCTAAGTTTCAGAAATGCTGCTGTCTTTACACTGATCATTTCTGAAATTTATGAATTCTATACAATTTTTATATCTGGTATTTCAATCTGATACCTTTTCTTGGATTCTGTATCTTTGGTAAATTTGACATTTGTGCTTTGAAACGTTTTTGTCAGCACTTCCAATTTTTTGTTTCCCCTAAAATTGCAGTGAAAACTTTGTGTGATAATTCTCTAAGCCTTTGTTTCATGTCCTCTTTAAATGTCCTCATTTCTTGTCCATTCATCATGTTTCTTTAACTCTGCTTCAATTTCTCAAACTCTGCTACTTGGGGAAACAATTTGGGAGTACTGCTTCCCTTTCAATTTCATTGAAGAGTTCGAGAAGCAGTAGCATAAGGTCTTTTCTAAATTTCTTGCAGAATTTAGCAGTGAATCCATCCGGCCCTGGGCTTTTCTTTGTTGGTAAGTTCTTCATTACATCTTCAATTTCACTGACTGATGTTGGTTGATTTAGAATTTGTATATCCTCTTGATTCAACTTTGGTTATAACAGCATCAACAGATCTGGTCATACATCACTTATATGTGATAAAGCTTGCATTTACTATTTCACTCTTTATTAGTACTCTTTGAAGCCTATATTCGATTGATATTAGCATGTATTCTGTGATGTAGAAGGAGGTGTAGAGGGAAGAGATGGCGGTATGGGTGGAAGAGGAGTAGGGGATGTAGTAGGTAAGAGAAATAATAGTGGGTAAAAAATTAGATACGGAGTCAGTCTCTACGGAAATCTCTTGTTTAGATTGAAGGATTAGTGAGGGTTCTTAGATCTTTGACGGGGTAAGGACAGGACATAGGAGGAGGTGTACTTTTGGATTGCCAAAAGCTATGAGGTTGTTGGAATCTCTTGATCAATATCTCTTGATATTGTGCATGTGTAAAGTGTAAATGAGGCAAGAGAAGATGGGAGAAAGTAAAATAAGGAAGGGCAAGAGAAACAGAAGAGGACGGAAGGTTAATACAAGCAAAGATAGGAGTGACAGATAGTGCAAGTATGATGAATAAAAAACTTGGGAAGAATTTAAAAAGTGAGAGAAACATGTAAAAATGAGAAAATAGTATCAGTATGGAAGCTGGAACTGAAGAAACGAGATAGGGAGCTGCGAAGAGAAAATAAAGCCAATTAAATTAAAGCCAAAAACAATAAAGCAAACAAAAACAAAACAAAATGCAAACCAAGAAATATCTGCTCAGAACTCATACTAAATACTCAAGCAAGAGAATGTTCACGTGACTCACATGCGACCAATATGCCAGACAGCCTGACCACACAACTACCCTCTTACCTTAGTTGTGGTCTGACTGCAGGAAGCTACACCACTTTTATCTCTTATGCTCAAAACCCAAATAATCTTAGTCTCAAGACCTCTTCCTTCCAGCTCCCGGGCAGGCAGACTCTGACACTGTCCGTGGGCGTGGCTTAGAGCCTGCCCCTCCCCTTGGCATGGTGGTGGCCTCTAAGGCTCACTTACAGGTGAGCACCACGGTGCTGGTTGCTGCAGGTGGTGGTCCAGGGAATCACCTTCACACTCAAGTGTGGGACCGTGAAAGTTGCCAGGCAGTTCTCTCTTGGGTGGGGGTGGGGGTTTGCAGAGTCTGTAGGTACTAGCGTGCGCCTGTGGAATCTGAAGGCGTCAGAGTTTGTAGGAGTGGTGGTGGGACCGGATGATACACGCAGGCGGACCCAGGAGGCCAGTCTCGGCCACGCTCTTTCCTGTGTTCTCTCAGGCTCTGGGAGGAGGGTGGGGGCTGGGGCGGTGCAGACCAGCTGGGGTGGCTTCACGCCTCCTCTTCAATGATCCAGGTGTTAGGTTTGATCTGCTTGTATCATCCTTTTGATTAATTTTCTGATTCAAGATGAAAGACCTTCCCCTCCTACACAGTACCCATCGGGCTCAGTGAGTCCTCTCCGGTAACCTCTCCTGCAAGTCCTTTGCTCTTCAGCCTGTGGGAGTCTGTAGAACTCTTCACAGAAATTGTAGATCAACAATAGTGTTTTTCAGAAAGTATCATTCAATATGTATCTACATATCCATGGTGCAGAGGTAGTATGGAATATGTCCATGTTAGACTCTTCCGTTACACAATTATTCAAAAGTTGCAAATATATATTTAAAATTAGTGATAATAAAAATGAGAAATAGATAAAGGATGCAGAGTTCAGAGTTTCTTTGGTGCAGTGACGTTGGCCCTCTGATCTTTTTGTATATTTGCCTCTTGGAGTTTTTTTAAAGCTTGTAGAAATAAGGGATTTAGTAATTATTTTTGCACTTCTGGATTATTACTTTTTGAAAATGGAACTATTTTCTAGTCGGGTTCTGTTGTTCTAGGGCTCCCCTAGATGCAATTAAGCAACTGCAAAAAATACATATAAAATACAAATTAATCTTGAAAAGCAGAAGCACTGAAGGCTACTAAATCTTCCTTTTAGTCCAACAATCTGCATTTATTTTTCTAGTCCACAGCATTTTTAAAAAATGTATGTTTCTTGCTGACAAAATAAATATTTATAATGCATAAACCTTCCACATGCGTTATTTCTGTGTGTGTGGTTGTGTATGTTTGAGAGGGAAAGAGAGGGAAAGAGAGAGAGAGAGAGAAAGAGAGACAGACAGACAGACAGACAAACAGACAGACATGTTATTGTCCTGCTTCCTCCCTCAAACGTTTTCTTTACACCCAAGAGGCACTGGGACATGGAGATACCACAAATAGATTTAGCTGGAAACCATTCAATAACTATATCTTCGCTCAACTTGATTTTTTCTTCCTGGGAATCATTATAAAGTATGTTATAGCCTCTGCTGCTGTACTGTTTCTCTGTCACATACTGTCCTGAAACAAACTTTTACTGTTGCCCAATTTACAGAGTTTGTGAAATTAGGATGTCAATAATTCTAACCTCTCATTTCACATCTGAATGCAAGAGACATAGGGATGTCATGCAGGTGTAGGTCCTGAGAGCCTTTATGCTACTGATAAATATTTTTGTAGGACATAATGTCATTGTCCACAACTACTGCTTGTCACGACTGAAAGAAACAAATCTGCCTGGTCAGAGGAAAAACTAAGCAGCTGCAAGTCAGCAGTCCTGGGGATGGTGCCCTGGGGCAAATGTATTTCATGGCCAAAAGAACGAGGAGACTACACCTGGTCTTTGGCGGCTACATCCCAAAACAAGGGTGGGAAAAACTTAAACAAGTGTGCCTAATTCTTTCTCTCAAATTTGTGGAAAAGATAAATTGCTTTGGCAGAGGAAAACCTATCTGAAGGGGGAGAAATATTCACAGGGTGACTCTAATCGTGGTCTCTGGACAAAGGCAGGTGGTAAGCACTTCCAAACATTCTTCATTTGCAATTTTGGTGGAATGACGCCTAACTGAGAGGTTTGTGTGAGTAAGGTGGTGTTTTAAAAAGGTTATCATATGCTAAGAGACAGCATTCTCTTTGTCTTAAACCTTTGCTTTATTAATATTTTACACTGATTTCTACTTACTTATAGTCATTTCTCTACTAGATTTTCACGTACATTCCAACCATCAGATAGTAAATTTGACTTTATGGATAATTGTTTTCCATTGATTATCACTTTAAATGTTTAGGATTGTGGATTTATGTTTTTTATTAGTTAATTTTGTTGGTACATTTTAGTGTACATAATGGTCACATTCACCGTGGGGAATTTGTACCTGTGCAGGATGTACCTGAACTGTTCTTTTTCCCCATTTCCCTGTGCTCTCTTTAAAGCCATTTCCCCTCCTTATCCACAAAGATTTATCTCCATTTTTTCCTTCTCTTCTCATTTTATGTTTCCCCTTCTTTTCTTTTCTCTCCTTTCCTTTCTTTTCTCCTTCCCCCTCCTTAGTTCCTCATCTCTCTCCCTAGTTCTTCTTCCCACTTGAGCATTTTCTTTTTATTTGATAATATCTAGTATACATTTTGGTTCTTTTTTTTTTTTATATTTTGGTTCTTATTTACACTTTTATTTTCTTACACCAGACTAGTGCAATATTTGCACATGTGTGTTAGATTTATTGCATTTAAAAGTGTGGTCTCAAGGTGCATCCGTTTACCTTGTTTCTCACAAAGTAGTACTCAATTGTATAAAAAAATCTTGTTTAGCCGTTCGTCAACTGATGGGCATTTGTCCTGTTTCCAAACTGTTTTAGCTACTATAAACTTCTGCTATAAACATGAGTGTGCACATATTGCTGCGGTATGATGTTTTTAATTCTTTAAGAAAGATGCCAAAAAGACAAATAGCTGGGTAGAATGGAACATCTAGTCCTAGTTTTTTGAGGAATCTCTATACTGATTTTCGCAGTGTGTGCACCAGTCTACACTCCCACCAACAGTGGAAAAGGGCTCCTATTTCCCCACAGCCCCTCCAGCATTTGTTACTGGTTGACTTCTCGATAATTGCCATTCCTCCTGGAGTGAGATGGAATGTCAGTGTTATTTTAATTTGCATCTCTTGAATGATCAGTGACGTTGAAAATTTTTCCATATGTTTATTTTCCATTTCTACTTCTTCATCTGGGAAGTGTCTATTCACTTCAGATACCCATTTTTGGACTGGGTCTTTAAATTTGGGGGATATCATTTTTTTGAGTTTTTTATATATTCTGGATATTAGCCCTTTGTCTGAGGAACAGTTGAGAAAAAATTTTCCCCACTCTGTGGGTTGTCTTTTCACTCTGGGTGGTTTCTTTTGCTATACAAAAGCTTTTAAATCAGACAAAATCCCACTTGTTGGTTATGCATAACATTTCCCATGTGATCAAAGTTTTGTTCAAAAAATCTTTGCTTACACTTGTCTTCAGAAGTTCTACCTATTCTTTCTTCCAGTAGGTTTAGTGTTTCTGTTTTAATACTTATATCTTTAATCCATTTAGATTTTAATTTAGTGCATGTTGAGAGACATGGGTCTGGTTTTAGTGTTTGGCATGTGGAAAGCCAGTTTTCCCAGCACCATTTATTAAAGAGGGTATCTTTCTTTGAATGAAGGTGCTCAGCCCCATTGTTGAAGATAAGATGACTGCATCTGTTTGGAGTTATTTTCGCATTTTATAATCTGTTCTATAGACCTTTTAGTCTATTTTTTTGGCAGTACCATGGTTTTTCTTTGTTTGTTTGTTTATTTGTTTTTTAAATCCCAGTAGCTTTGCAGTGTAATTCCAAGTCAAGGATTGTGATGCCTCCTGCTATGCATTTGTTTCCCAGAACTGTTTTTGCTACTGTAGGTCTCTCCTGGTTCCAAATGAATTTTAGGATTGTTTTCTCTAATTCTTTGAGGTATGTTATTGGTACATAATTTTGATTGAGATTACATAAAATCTGTATGACAATTTGGGAGAGTGGACATTTTTACTATGTTGGTTCTTCCTACTGAAGAGCAGGGGATATCTTTCCATTTTCTGATATACTCTTCAATCTCCATTTTCAAAGTACTGTAGTTTTCCATGTAAACATCTCTTACTTCCTTTGGTTGATTGGTTCTGTCTTAGTTACTTTTCTCTCATTGCTGGGACAAAATACCCAATGCCCAAAATTAAGGAAGGAAAGATGTATTTAGCTCACAGTTTGTGGAGGTTTCACTCCACACTCCGCTGGCTCCAAGGCAGAGTGGTACATGGCAAATGACAATAACAGCAAAAGGGGGAGGGGTGGCAGCAAGCAGTCTCTTTCCCTCCCTTACACTGTATGCAGCTTTCCCCCACCCAGGGGGCATGTAGCACTCACAGAGTCTCCATGCCTTCTTCTTGCACAGGCTCAGGATGAATAGAAAGTAAGGACTCTGGCCCCCTCTGAGTCACTTAGTTAACCTTCTAAACTTCTCAAGTTGACACAATGAACAATATCTTAGAGCAGGAAGAGCATGTCCTTTTCACCCCAGGATGTAGAATTGCTGAGTTACTTAGCAAGCTGCTAGACTCAAGTTGATACAATGTATCAACCATAACAGTTTCCTAAGTATTTCATTTGTTTGATGCTATTATGAAAGTTGTAGTTTCCTCAATTTAAATACTTGTGTATTTTGATCTCAACAAATTAAACATGTTTATAAAAATGGAAATGTTCTAGTACTTTGCAAAAATTCTCATTGATCTTTAATATTTGTAATTGTCCTCTGATATTTAATGTGTTCTTGTCTTCATATTTAATCATAGCATTTGTTTTAGTTACTTTTCTCTCATTGCTGAGACAAAATACCCAACGCCCAAATTAAGGAAAGAGAGGTTTATTTAGGTCACAGTTTGTAGAAGTGTAAGCCCATAATCAGCAGGCTCCAAAGCAGGGTGGCATGGCACAGGGCAACAGTTCATGGCAGTGGAAGACAGCAAAAGCAACAAGAGCCGAAGAAGAGGAGCAAGCCTCTTTTCCTCCCTTATATTGTATGCAGGCTACCCACTTAGGGTGGAGTAGCAGCACACCCCAGTAGCAGAACTAAACAATGAGCCAGTCACAAACTCTAGATTCAGCCACCTCCAAGAAACCCACCCCACATGACTACATGAGGCTTTTGGGGATATTCAGACACAAATCAAAACATTTTACCCCAGCCCCCTAAAGGCTCATGTACACTCCTTTATGCAAAAGGAACTTTGTCCATCTCTAAGAGTTGCCTAAGTCCTAACAGTTTCAGCATTGGTGAAAATCCCAAGATCCAAGACTCCTCTGAGATATACAGCAAACTCTTAGCTGTGAGACCCTGTATGAATTTAAAGTTAAACCCTTCCAACATTCAATGTGACAAGATAAACATTTCCATTCCAAACGTTACAAACAGGAGGATACAAAGGAATGGGACAAAAACAAGTCCAAAATTCCACAGGGTAAACATTAAGTCCTGCAGTTCCATGTCCCACATCTGAGGCAATCTGTATCAAGTTGTGAGTGCTAAAGAGATTGGGTGGCTCAGCCCCTAAGGTACTTCTGGTGGTTTCTCTCTTGGGCTCACTCTGCTCCCACTTTGCAGGTTTCCTCAGGTGATCCACATTTTTGGTTGCTCTAAACTTCCGGGTTCTTCACTGCACCTTTGTCTTCACCCTCACAGCTTCCTTCACTGCCCCCTCAGGGGTACACTTCCTGGCCTCTCAGGCCTTCTGAAATCTAAGTGGAAGCCTTCTTAACCCCACAACTCTTGCAATCTGCATGTGCCTCAAATCAGCACAACATGGATGATGCCAAGGTCTGCTGTCCACTGAGCAGTAGCAGGGCTTCCCTCTCAATGTGAGGCACCTAGAAACAATCTTAGTTACAGGGCTTTAATACCCTTTATATAATATTCAGGACCTGTGGGTCTGAAGCAATGGAACTCGGGGTAAGCACTTGCTCTGCACTGCCACTGTTACCTCTGTTCTCACTCAGTCCTCATCCACTCCCTCGTAGAAAAGGGAAGGGGAAGGATCTGTGGTGGAATCATGTCACAAGGAGCAGGAAAGCCATCACAGTTTAAGGTGTCTAAGCCCTGTAGAAGGAGATCATGACCTGGATATTTAGAACTACATGTTTCCCACTTCCAGCAGCTATTTTTAATAACTGTAGTTTAAAACTATTTTAATAACTGTCAGTTTTAATAACTAACAGTAATTGACAGGGAACTTCGTGATATTTATTTATAATAAGTGTCTGCTCCTATCAAGTTTATCCACGTTATTAAAGTGAACTTTCACATCTCCTTTGGCTCGAACAACTCCACTGCTTCATTTATTAAAGAAATATGGCATCATGTTCTTTACAGTAGTAGTAAAAATATTAACACTTCTCTTGAATGAGTGCGGCATTTTATTGTAAAATCAGATTGTATTTCTTTTGGTTTGGTTGCTCTCTAACTACTCATTACATCAGGTCAGGTGGCCTTGCTGAAACAAATAGTTTGCAGAAGACGAAGAGCATATTCCCAGACTAAGCACGTAGTCCAGGCAGGTTATGGGGGTCAGACATTTCTGAGCTCGTTCTTTTGCAGCTTCTTTGCAGAGACTGCTGCATGGCGGCCAAGGTGGACTCAGTTCTGAAATGCTCCGCTAACCCGCCTGGAAGCGCATGTTTGTCTTCCCAGACACCACAGCGCTCTGTGAGGTAAAGCCTGTCTTCCTGCAGTGGAGAATGTTTCCCCCAGGTGAACCCTGCAGCAGGCAGCGCCAAGGTGGCAATGTGGCAAGCCAGGACAATGGGCAGACTCATGTCCAGAGGAAATGGACCACCCTGTGAGTCCCTTGGGGTCTGGGGATGTCACCTACAGCACTGCCCAGCACATCTCTGGACTCACAGGAGCTACAGAGGTGAGAGGCTGGGACTGGCTACTAACGTATCAGCATCCTGGGACTATGGAGTGTAGGATTTGGCATAGCAAAAAAACTTGGGTACCACAGTGGCTGAATTTCCCACTCTCTAGCTGAGAAAATGAAGCTAAAATTTAGGACTTGGCTTGCCAATTTTCTCACTAGTTAATGGGAGAAGGAAGGTGAGGATCCATTATCGAAAAGCTGAAACAACTTGAAGTTTATCAACAGTATGGATAAGTAATATTATATTAATGAATCCAACTGCGTTCAGGGGAATATGACCAATTGATTTAAGTGTGGGTTTCATAAACTGGAAATGAAAATGGAGAGATGGACCCCCACTTGTACCTAAATTGGAGGCAGTTCTCTTGAAAAACTGGAGAGCTACACAAGAAACTTTCAAGCATGATGTCAGGCAGCTTATCTTCCTGGGCCTCAGTTTACCATCCATAACAGAAGAGGTTATGCTGCTTGGTGTGAAATAACTAAGAAATGGTAGCATTTAGAATTTCATATAAACTTAGACATACACTAACACTTTATTCTCTTTAGTCTCCTCTAACTTCTACTTGGTCAGGAAGGAAAACATCATGCCCATCCAATTCATCTTTTCCCAAAACACAGTGCTTGCTACTGTGTTTGATGCCCAGAACAGGCATTCAGATGATTTCAACCTTTTTCTATCCCCCAGTTGTTTCGGGGTTGTGGAGACAGTACCTGCGCTGTGGGCCGCAGTTTTCTTCTTTGAACTGCAAATGAAGTGCTTCCTGAAGTGAGATCTCCCCTACCCAACCCGCTCTAAGCTAGGCTCTGGGCTTTTCTCAGTGCTGAAATGCTCTGTCAGGACTGGTGCTGCTTCTCTTCCTTCCTGCCTAAGTCAAAAGAACATTGTTGATTCTTCATTCAGATCAGCAGGGTAATTTTCACACCTCAATTGCAAGCATCTCAGCGGTGTTAGATTCAAAGCTTTCTTCCCAGACACTCACCACATCCCTGTATACACAGATTTCTTGCCTGTGCTTCTTTATTCCTCTCTGAGAAATACTGTATTAGGAACATGATTAATTGTCACACTAAAGATGCTCGTATAGGCAAGCAGGATTGTGCCTATAGGATGAACTATCTTAGAGACCTAAAAACATCACCTTTTCATGCATGTCACTCAGAAGGATGAGAAGCCTGTGAGTTGAGGATTCTTTTTAAAAATATTCATCCGCATCTAACCTTCAACAAATAGTCTGCTATAAACCCCAGGAATATAGTGTCTTCGCAGCTTCACAGTGAAGCTTAGCTGACATTCACTGACTAAACGAGCCATCACTATTAAGGAGAAAGTAGCTTGAACTATAAGTTTGCTGTTGCAAGGCAAGAGTACTGCATTAGCCAGAGTCTACTAAGAAAAAGAGAGTCCCTCTGTGCCATGCAGAACAATGGAAAGGATTTACTATAGGGAATTACTTTGTGATGGTGTTAGGAGACCTGGAAGCACAGCACAGAAAGGCTGGGTAACCTAGGAATTAGAGCAAATCAGGCTCACTGGGGGGGTGGAGAGAATCAGTGCGGGCCAGAGCTCAGCGCTGGAATCACCTGGAAGGAACTGCACCTGGAAGAGCGAGGGCCACACAGAGGGAAGAAATTCTCTCTCATGCTCTTGCACTGCTGTCTTCATTGTATCTCCTGTTGGTAGACTTTATCCAGAAGCCGACTGTCAGACAGCCTGGAAATGTCAGTTTGCAGGACAAGCTATAGAGCAGGAGCAGAGACAATAGGTAGGAGGAAATAATAAACAGTGGGAAGAGCTGGAACCGCTGCTCCAGTATCTCCAGAGGCACATGGTTTTGTCCCATGCAAAGGTTGGCAACATATGCTTACAACTATAGAGAGGAACTTGTATTTATTTTATGATTAGCTTTGTCAGAAATGTGAACATTTTATTTCAGTTTATAAATTCTTATGTATTTCATTGTCTGACCTGATAATGATTTTATATTAGGTTTATGGTTTTTGTAAAAATTATCTGCTATCCAAAAAAATTTGCTTTCTTTTCTACTTTTCCTCAAAATTAAGAGCAGGGGGTGCTGGGGGTTTAGCTCAGCGGCAAAGCGCCTGCCTGGCAAGCGCAAGGTCCTGAGTTCGGTTCCCGGTACCAGAGAAAAACCAAAAAAAACAAAAAAAAAATTAAGAGCAGGGCATTCTTCTTCAAACATATAAAACAAAACTTAAGTATCTTCATTTAAAATTCTGAACAAAATCTTATTAAGGTAGAAACAAAAAAAAATTATGCTGCCAGGTGTTGCGGGTCATCTGTGTAATACCAGTGAGGGTGAGGCAAGAGAAACTTGAATCTGAGCACAGCCTGGGCAACTTAGGGGTTTAGTGAGACCTTGTCTCACAATAAAAACTGTAAAAGCGAAGGGCAGAGAGCTCAGTGAGAAGGCGCTCGTTTTACCACAGTAACAACAACAACGACAATCAAAAGCAGCATAGTACATGAGCTCTTCCTTCAGACCATATATTGAGTTCCTCTCTTCCCATCTTGTTCCCCAGCCACTTTTTTCTTTGAGCTATTTCTATCGCAGTTGGTTTTGCGCAGTGACAAGCGGGCAGCGCTTTGCCTCGGCAGTGGGTTTGTCCTTTCCGAACCTTCCGTAGTGCTCAGCCTGTGAGCCTGAAGTAGTCCTGACCACACCTGCGTGTACAACCTAAACAGAGGCAGGTACTTCTAGCACCGTGGACAAGCCAGGCAGAGGGGACGCAGGAGCTGCAAAGTAAACACGCTCATCTTCCACCCTGCAGAGAGTGCTGAGAAGGTCCTCACACCTCGGAAGGTTCCAGCAGGCCGAGGCGCACACTGCTGTCAACGGCAGCCAATCTGAAAATGCTTTCTGACGTTGGCTTTCCTCCTCTTCACGGGAGACGGTTCCCCAGATAAACTCAGGTCCTCTCAACTTGGACAATACAAGCTAGAACAAATGGAAAATGTAATTATTTTGTTACATATTCTGTTATATTTTATATATTTATTATGTCTACTTCCTTGACCAAAATTATCAAAAATCTCTGCAAAAGACACACATGTACCTTACACTTTTCATCAAATGTAAAGAACTTACCTATTATTTTGAAGCTATAAAGTAGTCAAGATAATTGATTTTTAGAAAAAGGAATTAATATATAGATGAATTAAATGACTTGCCCAAAATCTCCCATTCAGTGCCCATAAAATGGAGTACATTTTTAGACAATTAATTTAGGACTTGTTTTTATGTAGCCGTAACCGAGCTATCAACTACATACCTCCCCCCTTAGGTTAATTTTGATGGCACTTTATGTAGTGCAACTTTAAATGATGCCGTGGAACAGCCATGGCATTGTGAAGAGCTGGTGCAGAATACTAATTATCCTGAAGGGTAGCAACAACCAACAAGCCAATTTTACATTAATGAAGGTTATGCAGTGAAAAATGGGCTGTAAAGAAAGCAGCTAGCACTAGAATTTTCAATCCCGAAGACAGAGAATAGCCTTTAAGACAAAGTTGAGTAGGAAATGCCACTGCTTAGACTATTCATTATTTCACTCCTATCTATATGAAATATTGGTGTTGGAAGCAGTCACTCTCAATTGCTCAATTGTACACTAATGACCCTCCTAACAAGATCTCAGGGAGTTAGGCCTTGAGAATGAGATCTTGAGAACACGAATCCTGATCAAACAGACAGCCAAAAACATTGGTTTTCAGCTACCAGAAATATGTCACTAAGAGAATTTTGATTTGCTTAAAAATAAGAAAGTAAATTAACATGATAAATTCATAATATATATATACATTTATATATGTTACATAAGGTACCTTATAGGAGAGTTTTATTTATACCTCATACATATCCCTTGACTATGTTGATATTCTATTTTTTTTTTAAAGCCAGATTCATTAGATTGTATGACTCCATACATTTGATTTTGGTTTTGCATAATTACTGGAGACAGGACTATTTTGCAAGCACTGGACTTACTAATTGTAGTCTCATGGCAACTGCCTTTGATAAATCATTTTTCTATATGTGGCTCTGCAACCCTAAATATTTTACTGTTAAATCTTTACCCAAATGCAACACACATATAGTGGAAAACACCCTAATGCAAGCATGAGAAATCTGCAGCCTAAGCCTCACATATGGCCCCTGCCTGTCTTTGTCAATAAATTTTTATGAAAACATTGAAACCTGTGTATTGTCTCTGGATGTTTTTGCACTGTATTGGCACAAGTAATTGTGACCCAGGCCTTAGGGCTCACAAAATATTTACTACTGGCTTGTTTAAAGAAAATGTTTGCCAACCTCTGCTCAAATATTTTGACTTACACAAGAGATGTCTATCTAGGAAATATTCAGAGTTATTTTTCTTTACCTTACTGCACAATAAACACAGGGGAAGAGAGTCTGAAATCTTTAATCACTGTATGTGTTTGGCATATTGATTCAGTTCTTTTCGTGTAGTTATTGCTTGCGGTTTGTTATGTTTCATAGAGCAAATGCTTTTTGCATGAGTTTGAGATTAAAAGCTTTATGAATAGGCAGACTACGAGAGCATGGACAGTGGGTTGCCATCTTGTTTTATGGATTCCACTGAAAGTAAATATGCTGTCAAAGGAAGGACAAAAATTAAAGATGTGCACCAGTGTGAACAGATACAGTCTTGCAACATTTTCAGTGCGTTCTTAACACTGGTGGTTGGTGACTGCCGGTAGCTGCTGGGGCAATGTTCTTGGGGTAGTTTCATGAGCAGATAGATACAGATGCTGAAACACACAATTATGAGGATTCAAGTGGAGAATAGTTTTGTCTATGATCATGCTTTTGAAACAGCTTGCACATACACATGTATCGAAGTTATTGACCTGGTTCTGAATGAGTGTATTTTCCACCATGCCAGATAGTTCTGTCAATGGCCACAAGGAGTTAATTGTTCAGAACAGCCTAAGCTTTCTTTACTTCTCTTCCACAGTAGCCTCAGAATGAGATTTGGGCTTAATGATTATTTGTTTCAGCTTCCTCGTTGTATAGGTTACCAGTGTCCCGGAGAAGTCAAATGATTTGCTAAAGGTGACCTGGGTTACTGCTGTGGAATCTGGAGTCAGGACATTGATTGCCTCAGCTTCCAGTTCATATCTTTTTTGGCTTTGTTATATTGCATTCAACTGACTGATCATTGGGTGGATAATTTCATTTCATCTACTAATGTTGTTAAGCTAGAAATCATTTAGTTGCTTTAAGGAAATGTCTTTAAAATGTTTTGCAAAGAGTAATTATTTGTTACTTTATTAAAAAGAGATCCAAATGCTGTAGGATTTATTTTCACATTTGTAAAACAAACAATCATGGTTACATATTCTGTTGAGGGGACACTGAGAAGAACCCTGTTGGTTAAAACATTCTGTTGATTGTGTTTGTACTGGCGTCTGATTCTTATGGCTAATAATTAGCTTCTTCAAGACACGCATTCTTCTCCTCTTATATTCTCTTGTCCTCCTCCTCTTCTATCCCTGAGAAAAGTTGATGCAGAGGGTCACTGGTTCCTTATATAAATATATGCTCCCTGATTACATTGTGATAATATGGAGAGCAAAGGTTTGAGAGACAAGGAACATTAAATGGAAAGAAAAATGAGATGCATAGAGAAGATAAATTAGAAAAAACACTAAATGCAAACTGTCTATTCAAACCAAAAATAATAATTTTTGCTAGCCACATGTAGTTGTCGAATCAACGTCTTAGAATTCAAACTTTTCAAAGACAGGAAGTTTTCACTGTTATCTCATCCAGGACAATGGGGACAATCATTTTAGACAGTTAGCCTCGATGTTGAGCTGAAATTTGTCAGACCGTAGTTTGCTCAATTGGTAGTTATGTTCTCATCACTTGAGATGATTGTCAAGAGTATAAGAAGTGATCTGTCCATAGTGTGCTTCTTTTTCTATATGCCTCTATTTAAACATTTGTGGAGTTTTTTTTGGAATATGATACATCCTCCCCGTAGCTGCTTCTCATTCAAATTTGGGCTTTCCTAAAGGGTGGAGCTCAGAACAAATTCTCACTAGTTTTGCTAGAACTAATTCTTGAAATCCAAACTCAAGTATTCTCAAAGATGTCAATATGAGACAGTACATATTATTTTATTTTTATGTTTCATCTGTGAGAGCTGCAGTTACAGAAAACAGCACTGACTGAAAAGCCTTGTGCTCAGAAGGGGCATCGGTGTAATAATGAGGCCTCTGGGTGCTTTTAGAAAATCAAACCAAACATATTTCATAACTCTCAGGAGATCTAGAGAGACATAAACTTGAAGAGGTGCCAATTAAGGATTCAGAAAAGAATATTTAAGATTTTTCCCATTGGGGATAATATAGAACAGGAATTAGAGTCAAGAATACAAATTTTAAAAAACCTGCATAAGTCTCTAAACCTCAGGATACTTCCTAGGACTTGCCTTTCAACTTGCTAAATATGTGAGAGGTTATCAGTGAGCCAGTCTACACACAGGGACCAGGAGTCCTTTCAACACATCTTTTCCTGGCCAGAAAGGAAAAATCCCTAAGGGAAAATTCCAGTTTGCTGTTATTGTTTTATAATTATTGCATTACAGGTGACAAGTTCTTTCCCAGGGAAGACCATGGTCAGAACTCCAGCCAAGTCTCATTTCTGAGTAAAGTTCTTAATAATGTGTCTTTAAAAATTAACTTACTTGGAAAGAGTGCAAGTCAGCTCCATCTTCAGTCAGATATATGGCAGGGTACAGAATGAAATTTCAACGTGGGTGTGGTTCTCAGGAGTTTAAACAAGCGTGACTAGAGTTTAATAATTAGAAACTGAGATTAAGGCTCCATACCCTGCTGATGTGGAAATTAATTTTAAAAAGCTCGCCTACTCATTCTTAATGTAACTTCTAACCTTTCGGTGAGTATTATGTGTATCATTTTCAACTGAAGAAAAGCAGAAAATTGAGGCACTATAAGGAAAGAAAAGACTGAGGTTTTATCCATTTGTGCTCATTTAGGACATTTTTGGGCAGTAAGAACTGTTTTTTTTTTTCCCAGCCACGGAATACTGAGTCTCTGCCCTAAATTTCCCTCATGCAGGACTACGGAGTACTTCTCCATGGTCCCCTTTTTCCTCCTTTCACTCTCCTTCCTGTTGACTTCGTCTGTCCTCACATCCGCATCCTCCCTGGGTCTCAGGGTGCTCCTGTGACACTAATTTCAATGCTTCCATCCCATTTCTTATATTTTTTAATTTTAAAGGTAAAAGAATGAAAACATATTAACAAACACACATACACTTACAAAATAACACACAAACAATACAAGCAATACAGAATTTCAGACAAGGTGATAGGAAATTCACAATGGTGGTTGTATTACATATTGATATCTTCAGATTGGTTACTCAGATAAACAAATATAGGCATGTAAGACTGATCAAACAATTAAACATTAACTGTTCCTTTCCATAAAGGAAATAGTATCAATAGTATAAC
Organism: Chinchilla lanigera; assembly: GCF_000276665.1. Taxonomy (NCBI): domain Eukaryota; kingdom Metazoa; phylum Chordata; class Mammalia; order Rodentia; family Chinchillidae; genus Chinchilla; species Chinchilla lanigera. The sequence goes on from NW_004955441.1 coordinate 17,455,122, forward strand.
TATCTTAGTTATCCTGAGTATACGTGTACTTCTTTCCTTTCTTTCTTTCTTTCTTTCTTTCTTTCTTTCTTTCTTTCTTTCTTTCTTTCTTTCTTTCTTTTTCTTCTTTTTCTTTCTTTTTTTCTTTCTTTCTTCCTTTCTTTCTTTCTTCTTTTTCTTTCCTTCCTTTGTTTGTTTGTTTGCTTCTTTCTTTCTTTCTTTCTTTCTTTCTTTCTTTCTTCCTTCCTTCCTTCCTTCCTTCCTTCCTTTCTTCCTTTCTTTGTTTCCTCTTTGCCCTCATCCCAGTTTCCTTTTCATTTTTGCATCTAAGTTCTTCTCCTTTTCTAGATAAGGAGACCTGGAAGCATCACCCTTCTCCAAGCCCTGTGCTTGTCTCAACATTTTCTCCTTTGACCACTAAGCATTTCGATCTTTAATGTTTTGTGATTCCGATCTGCTGCCTGGGCAGTGATTAGCACCTCCTGTTCTCGAGGCAGTCTTCCCCTGTAGTTACTTTTGATCACAAATTCCTGTGAAGGAATGTCTGGCCTGTATCCAACACAGCGCCACTGTTGCACATAAGAAGAAGAGAGGCGAAGCCCACCTGCTCACAGATCTTTTCCACACTCATTTCCCAGGGGTACTCTGTTACAGGCCTACCCAGGTATCTAAAATTGCCATCAAGTGGCTCTTTCAGCCTAAAACTTTGTTTTCAAAAGACCTGGTTAAGATGAATGCAAATTCCCTGGAAGGAATGCAATAATCTATTAGCAACCATAAGTTCAGCATTACAGCTTAATTTACCAGATTATGCGACTACCAGATCACAGAGAGCTGATACCCAGAAAACAGAAACGATGTGGAAAAGCACCAGAAATGTCTGTAGAAGGCGATGCTGCTCCCAGCCTAGGACCACTCAGCAGGTCAGTGCAAATCGAGTGAGGACCAGGGCGGACTGGAAAAAGAAGAAATAATCAGCATCTCCTGCCCATAGCCAGGAGCATTAGTGCACAACCAATGCTCTCATGAGGAAGACAACATTATTGAAAAATACCCAATTTATTGTTTATATGCTAGGTAAGCATGAGATTCTTTCCAGGGGATTCTATACTTTTTTCTCAGTTGAGGTCTTTCAATTCAAGATAAAAGTGTAAACAGGGATGGAAGAGGTACGCAGCAGACTACACGGTCACCCCAAGACCCAGCGAAGGCTGGAACATCTGCCTACTTAATGACACGGTGTTTCTCCTCCTCAGATGGCACTTTCTTCACATAAAGACCAGGGAGGACAGTGAACACCGCAGGCTTAGAGACAACAAGATAGAAAGTTCTCTTGTATGTTCCTGAATACTTTTATTTCTGAGAAGGAAGGAAGGGCAGATAATTAGTTCCCATTATGTAATTTCCTGGTACTCTTTTATTATGCTGATAAATATATCCCATTTGACAAACGAGATAGTGTATTAGAGCCTATGATAAAAGCTCTTAAATGTGGATTTAATTTTCCTTAGGGAACTAGACGGCACATTTCTTGTTCCTGTTATTGTTCCTTTGGGCTAAAATGTGAGTTTATATTAGAGAAGCTATCCAAAGGGAGACCTAGTGCCCACTGGTGCTTTTTAATTTCACAAATACGCATATGTGCATACACGCGTGTGCTCGGGCCCTGCTCCATGGCAGAATTCATAATGCAACTTGTTATTTTTAAATATTTTATATTTAAAATGTTTGAAATATGAGTAAAAGAAAGAATAACATCTTCCCAAATTTCATCACATTTTAAATTGTTTCAAGCTTTGATGTCCATTACCTCATTAAATCTTTACAATAACTGTTTGAAATAAGAAAACTAAATAGTATCATTCTTGTATTGTATCTGAACAAATTAAAAGATTTAATGACTTACTAACATTGAAGAGTCAAGTGGCAGATTTGAGTCTAGGGATACCTCCCCCCACAGACCCTTTACAAAAAGGCACAGGAACTTAACTCTATAATAGGTGTTTCATATATTGACACATGTATACATTACATACTTATTTATGTCTCTTTTTTGGGATAATATAGGTTCACGGTACAAAATTTAATGATCTGGAAGGACATAAGTAAGAATGAATGATTCCATAGCCCCAAGACAATAATTATTATTCTATTAGAGATAATTAGTCAAGACACAGGAATTAAAAAATAATATACTTATTTAAACAGGTTATGTTACTTATTTAAACAATTATGAATGTTAAATAGGCCTTGGTTTGAACCATGATCTAATCAGCTAATAGCTAGCCAAAATTACTTACTCCTTAAATTTCAGTTTCTCATCTCAAAAATGAAGACCGTGTGGACTCCTTGGGAAAGTATATGTATGTAAAGCACTCAGAGGCAGAGTACTTGGCTCAGCGCAGATACTTAATAAATATTAGTGACATTCTTCTCTATATTTCTATTTATACATATATATGTCAAACAAATATACTTATGAGATCTTCACAAGCAAAAGATTATTTTTCTCACACTCAAAGTTTTGATGAATTCTGCTTCTTCTCATTTTACTCAATGATAAGCCCTGGATACGTTAGTACATCAATGCACTCCACTCTACAACTGTCTTTTCAATAATTTTTCTCTATCACGTGGATGCTCCAAAATGTACCTAATGCCTTTGTGTTGATAAGCATGTAAACAGTTTCCAATCTTTCATTATTAGAAATAATTCTGAAATGAACACTTTCATGAGTGTCTCTTCACGTTCAGCTATTTCATGAAAATAAATTCTCCAGGGAGACTGATTTGTCGAAGTAAGCATTGGCCAAGGAAGTCGTTTGTCTAGAAAGTGGTGCATTTTCAAATTGACCAGATCATAGGGTGACTTAGTCGGTTCAGGCTGCTGGAACAAAGCACCATTTTTTCTGGACTGGGAGGCTTGGACCACAGAGGAATTTATTTTCACAGGTCTGGAGGCCTGAAGGAGGTCAGCCGGCCATGTCAGCGGCTTCTGGTGAGGCCTTGTTTCTGCTGACGTCTCCCTGTCCAGCTGTCTGGCTGCTCTTTTTCAGGGCACTCCGTCCATTTATGAGGATTCCACTCCCAAAGGTCGCACCTCCAAAGGCCCTCCACATACTGGGGTTAAAGCTTCAGCACATAGATTTTGGAGGCACACAGACACTCAGTGCATTGCACAGAGGGTAGGAATAATTGATTCAATGATACAACAGGAATTTCAGTTGGGAAGATTTCATTTTAAGAAAACCGTATGTGAGAATAATAACATGATTTGTTAGCTTATAATTAACATGAACAATAGCTCAAATTCTTTGTTTTAAATAGTTAATTTAACTTTGCATTAAGTCATTCAAATCCTGTCCTAAGCAGTCGGTCCACTTTCCCCTTTCATTTCCCTAACAGCAGCACATATCCAATGCAAGAAGAGCATCACTTTCTCTGTCTTCTTTCATCAGCACAGAAAAAGATGACTAGCTCCCTAGGTATAAAAACCAAGTCTTATGACAGGAGAGAATAATGGAGCACAGAGAGGACAGACAGAGAAGAAAGGAAGTAGGTGCTAAGAGAAGAGACACCTGACCCTCTCCGAGACCTTAGGCCCTTCCTGTAACATGTAGAAAATTATCACAAAACAGGATACCTGTAATAATGGCCATGCATATGAGAATGGACACACAATGGTTACCATGGCCCTGTGGAGAGACTAGAACTAGGACTAATGATACTAATTTTTGTTTTGGCGGGAAAGCATTTAAATAAAAGTAATAAAAATGGATGCCTACTTCTTAGGAATAGAGTGTTATCTTTTAGATATTCCCCAACTTTAAAAAAAGGTAATTCTTAACTCTTTCTACAGTAGTGAGTCTACAGTAATCTGGACAATATCAAAGATGTCTTTCTTTTAGGACAAAAGGTGAGCGCGTTAAGGAAGTATTTCCACCTTTAAAGACTGTTCACTTTTTAACAGTGATCAGTGCCTCTCTGAGTCCAGGTATGAACACAGCTCTACTTTTACTTCAAATTAACTGTAACGGGGAAAACAACCAAAATTTCCATTCCAGTCTCCATCTTGAATTCTATGTGCCCAGGCTATTCAGCAGAGTTTTCTAGATGCAGTGAAGTGAGAACCCCACACCTACAGGTGTAATATAACAAAGAATGTCCCATAATTCCTTTCCTAGCAAACATAGAGAGCCTCAGAAATCGAGGGACAAATGCCTGTGATTTACCTATCAATTTTTACTGCGTTCAATTCAACCAGAGAACTCACACAGCGCCTGGTGCAGTCACCGTCACAGCTAAACATTCGACTGTTTTTCATGGGGATGGTAAATACAGAATGCCATAACTCAGAACCGTAGAGTGGGTGCCTTAAACAATTAAAATTCACTTTCCACAACTCCAGAGGCTCGAGTTAGCCCAAGACCAATGTGTTGGGAAGTTCCCTTTCTTGGCTTACAGAAGGCCAGCCTCCCACTGTGTCTTCACATGAGCTTTTGCCTGTGCCTATTCGTTCTTGGTTTGTGTATCCAAATTTATTTTTTTATAAGAATCCTGGTCAGATTAGATTAGGATTCATGCATGCAACCCCATTATCCTTAACAATCTCTTTAAAGGCTTAATACAGAAATAGAGTCCCATTATGAGGTACTGAAAGTAGGACTTCAGCATTAACTGCAAGAGACATAATTCAGCCCACAGCATAAAGGGTATCACACCTCCATGAAATGTATACATACAAATCTCAACCTTGAAGTGTGAATCAAAGCACACGCATGTAGCATGTAAATTTAAGATTCTTTATGCTTGGATTTGGGGCTTCCTAATAGAGTTGCTTGATTTCTTTCCCAAACTACCTGTGTAATAGGAGACGTAAAGTTCTAGGTGTCGGTCTTGCTCAAAGTATCAATTATTTAAGACTGTCAACGCTCACCTTTCTGACAAGAACACAACTGTGACAAAAACAGTCTATTATGAGTCAGACATAGTTTAGGTTTGTACTTGATTTATTAGAATTGTGCTTTCCCCTTCTCTTGCTAGCTGATGTTTCCTTTTTTGTGCCTTTCTTCAGATCTGGACACTTTTCACTTATAAAACTCCTGTCTTGCTGTTGTAGTCACATTATTTTCCACAGCCCTCATCGCTGTAAGTTTTTTCAGTAATGCCTGAAGCGCCTATACTGACCTCCCCTCAGATATTCTTATAGCTTTATGGGCCATTTTTTCTTACCTAGTCATCAAGAGGGAGTTCCCAAATTGGTCCTTTGTTGACTCATTTTCTGTAGCTTTCAGAGGACGTTCTCAACATTTTAGATTGTGGCTTTTTCTCAGGAAGATTTAAGTAGATCTTCTCATACCCAGTCTTCTCTCTGCTCCTTTGCTGATCTGTCCAGTCACTTATGGTTGCCCATTCTTCCACCAAAATTAGAGAACCAAGTGTACCCCCTAGTTCTAGCTCCTGGGAGGATTTCCCATCACCATTGCTTTTCTGGCCTTGAGTAGATCCGAGTGTAGCAGAAATACATGTTAGGTTTAATCCCGCGTTGCTCAAGACTTCGCTGCGGTGTTCCCTTGTCCTCTTAGCCTGTGCTTGTGCAGTGTAAACCTAGGAGGAGGCATTCGAGGAGCAGTAGCAATGGGGACACGAAGATTTGGATGGTTTGCCTGTCCGCTAACTTCCGGTCCATTTGTGCCTCGTGCTGGATTCCCCCCTGTCTTAAAACAAATTGCTTCTGTACCTGCCTGTATTTATAGCTTGGCTTATGGTGCAGAGGTCTGGTTGCTCAGTCATTTCGTGGTCCGTGACCATCCGTCTCTGTCCTGGGTCAAGGCAGATGGGACATCTTTCTCTATATCGTGACTGTTATTGATCATTGCTATGCATTTCTCACAGCACAGATACCACTAAGAATACCACCGGATACCACAGTATAGGTCCAAGTGGCAGAGCAGGACATATCCTTGCATGAGCCTCTGCTGAGGCCTTTCCTTCTTGGGACTGCATTCCCAATTACCTGCTTTTCTTGGCTTTCAGGAAATGGGTTTGAGCAATATTACCAGGTGTACAATAAGCTGCTTGCATATGCACTGAAAAGACCTAGCACATGGTGGGATTTCCTTGACTGGTGGGAACTGGGTGTACAATAATTTGTTTTTTAACCATGGAATGGGTGGCTCAGAAGGCACTATACTACTGAACCCTCAAAATGCTCATGGCACTCGTTTTAATAATGGGAAAAGCACATAGTAATATGAGACTCTAAATTTGTGTACATGTGCTCTAAGAAAGACTTTTGGCATCCCAACCACAAACAGGCCTACTGTTTGCTTTGGTTTGAGTAGACAAACGTTCTCCTCCATGGTCCCACCTGTGCCTGTAGAGGTCCAATTGGTGAATTAAGTGGAAATATCATACTTTTGTTAAAGAGTGTAGGGCAATTTTAAGGATCTCTGCTTGCTCTTGTCCACTCTAATAGTTCTTTCTCTGTAGAAGGAACCAGTGTAAAGGTCTGGCCAACTCCAGAAATGTCTATTCCAATTGTACCTTGAACTTTTAAAATTATACACTACACATCTTGAAAATTACCACTGAAAAACAGTCAATCCAGTGCAAACTGGACCTTAGTCTGGACTGTTTATTACCTGACCTCTATCATCCTCTATTCTAATGAGGTATCTATGATTACGTCTTATTTTTCCAGATAATAATAATAACACAGATCTGTATCCAGGAGTAATTAAAATGGGTATCCTGTCCCTGCAGTGCACAGGAGGGTAGAATTCTGTGTGACTGTCAGAAGTGGGCAGACTTGGTGTATGTTAACCTGCCATGTTTATGTCTGGTTCTTTCTCAAAGACCCCAGCCTCTTCATCAATCAGTGGCTGCTAAGCCTGAGAACTCATGTCTGGAACCTGGGCATGAGATTAGGATTTTGTTAGAATGGCTCCTTCAGCTCTCTGACTGTTGATCATTGATTTATTTTGTTTATATACATGGATCAATAACCACTTTGCCTATCTATCTCCTATGATTCTAGTGTTTTTAAAAATATTTCCATAGCTATCTGCAGATGAGACCCTTTTGACTTATATTCTGACCTACTCTCAAAACAATAATTACAACTTCTTGCTTCTGATTGTTAAGCACCAGCAAGCGTCCACTAGTTTTTGAAATGTTATAATTCCCATTGTTAAGAAGAAGCTGGGTCTATGAACCTATCACTGTTTTCAACCCTTGCTTATAAAAGACACTCATAATTGACCTTCTTAAACAATGTCAGTGGTTTTTCTTTCATTTTGAAGTGTTCCTTGCTGCTTTGATAAATGCAGTACCTTCAGGCTTTGCTTTAAAACAACCACGATGAAAAGGTTGGCCATTGTACGGTGAATACATCCTACCATGCTCAGTTCTTCAAGGATTTTGATTTGTTTTCCACTGTAACAGCTTTTTGGCGTTTCTACCTCACTTAATATGAGTTGTTGATTTTCCTGAGTGTGCAGAAAACAATACAGCAGGGTATTAGTACCATCTCCTAGGGTCTTTCTCAGGATGGTTAAATTTTACATTTCATGTCAGTGCTCCTAGAGTATTACACTCTTTGTTATTCAAATTTCTATTTCTTCATCCTTATCCAGCGTCCTGAGGATGTCTCCTGGCTCTGCAGATCTTCACCATGTTGCACCCTTCCTTCTTTAGAAGGCTGTGTTCTCACCTAGCCTGCTGACATGTGACTTGGCCCTAGCGATCAGTGTGGCATTCAGAAGGTAAAGTGATAGTAGATCCTAAGGGAGAAAAAGAGGATCTGTGTGTTCTCTGCATTGTTTTTAAGAAGTGGGGGAAGTCCCAGCTTTTTAGGAGGATGAGTGAACTCTGCTACAGTCCAAGGTTCTGGGCATTATGGGTTTTAAAACCACTATTTCAGATATTCCCATTCTGTCTTCCCCAACCCAAGACCAAATCTTTCCACGTGGAAACCATACTGCTACTCTTCTAGTTACATTCTAGAACTGACGTTTACATTTTTTGCCCTGTAGCTATAGCTAAAAGGTTATGTTGAAAAGTTATGGTGAGCCCTTCTGGATTTCATTCTTGGTCTTTTGTTAGTGATCAATTACTTCAAATTTTTCAGTGTCTTTCTCTAATACATCAGCGAGAACATAGCATGTATATGGTAACAGTACTGTTATTTACATATACTTTTGTTTTCCTATTTAAATTTACCACCATGAACTTTCTAACATTGCTGAGAAATGCAAGTAGAAGCTATTAGTGTTTCGCTTAGCACTAGTCACGGTATCCTCACTGCCAGCCAGCCAGTAATCCAGATCCAAAATCACCACTTCTTAGGATCACTTCTAATGCCAACCATCAAGGATACGACTTCCTGGAAAATGGATTGGACCCTGAAATTTGTATGCAGAGGAGTTTTGAAGAGTGTTTGAGTTTTACACATTTTAGAACTGAGCAGAAGGAGAATTGGCAATGAGGAAAGGTTATAAAAGATATACACTCAGTCTTGAGTCTGAAATGGCCTTTTGGAGTCATGCGAATTGCATTAAGGGAGCTGGCCTATAACACTTTACTGCATGCACAGGGCCTTTACAAGGAATGGGACCTTCATCTGAGTGAACTTTCTGCAAGCATGGACAATTCCTAGAAGGCATCAATAGCTAACACTCAGAGGTGAGAGAAACGAGTGCAGGAGTCCTAGAGAGTTGTCTAAGTCTTCCACAAAGTCCACTACGATATGTGATAATAAGAGTGAGACAAGAAAGGGAAGGGTAAAAGCAAAGTCCCTAGATTTCAAAGAAAAGAAGGTATGGAAACATTATCAGTTCTGAAAAAGACACAGAAGAGCAAGAGTGTGGTAAAGTTCTCTCCTCATTCTGCCAGGGAGAGGCATAACATAAAAGGCAGTTTGGCCATGGGGTAAGGGAGAGTCTAGGGAGTAGTTTGAGGTAATTTCAGGCTGAAGTCCAAGGAAAAAGACAAAATAAAAATGACCAAGAAGACAGTGGCGTTTCTCCTCATTAGGGTGATGGAAAATCTGTCAGAGTTCTGTCATGAGCGGAAAGAGCACTGGTGAACTGACCTTCAGCAAAATCTGATCAATAATATAAATAATACAGGACCATTTACTAAATACATTTAGGCACCAAGGAGTGTATCCTTGAAATTGTGAAAATAAAATTCAAGTGAAGATTGGTTAATTGACTGAACTGTGCGCACACAACTAGTAAGAACTAGTAAGGAGGTTATGCCTTTTTTAGACCACGGTCCTGAATAATATGCCACATCTTGAAGTTTGAGTGCAGTACAGTCATTATGAAAAACAAGGATAAATAATAAAAGAGGCAGGAGATTGACTCTTAGACCAGATGACATGTCAAAATGAGTCATGGAAGGGGGTGCAGCGGAACAGACAGAGGTTAGTTCACTAAATGCCCCTAGTGTTACAAACATGGCTGAAAATGTTGAGAGGCAGTGGGATATGGAAGGGACTTGAAGCTCTATAACGAAAGAAAACCTTTGAAGGGTCTTGAAGTGGGGAAATTTTGTCAAGCTTGGCCTTTTATCACAAGATCTTTGCAAATATTTCTGTTTATGAGCTGAAGTAAATTTAAACAGGAAACTTTACAATTTTCTTTGTGATTACACGGCAGTAATTTCAGGGCTATTCTCCTTGGGAATCCGGATGGTAATTACTAAAACTCCAGAGCTAATTATGTTTTATGCTAGTGGGACTGTAGCTATGGATGATGAGTCTTTCTATTAGCAAACCTTGTTTGTGGGCATCTAATTCGACTTTCATCCCAGACCTTTCCTCCCCTTCTTCCCACCCTCTAGGGATAGATGGGAACAATAATTCAATTGAGATGTCCCTTTGCAAAAGGAGATTTTGTTTGAAAATTATGTTTAGTCAGAACAGAAAATATTTGAAGGGAGCAAGCAACTGAGCCGTATCTGAATCATTTGAGAAATTGTGAAAACATTTAGATGTTTTATCCAACATGGCAAACTGGTGTCCAAGAGGACTCAGACCTTTTTAACAAGGCAGAGCTAAGTAGACTAAGACTAAGTGTGCTAAATAATCACAAACACGATTGTTGTGCAGAGGAAGTATCTGACACACTGTATAAGTAGGATGTTTATGTAAGTCTCTGAGTGTGTCGTGAGGTGTGAGGCTTCAAATATAAGAGCATAGATGTGCACTTAGACAGGCAGTGCGTCTGACGTGCCTTCCACTGCAGCCATGACAGCTGTGTATTTTACCAGTACCACAATTAGTTAAACAAAACAGCCAATTTGTTTAAATAGAATGTCACAACTTCAAACAAATACACGTTTATTTGAGTGGGTCATTAAGCTGTTTCCCCCCTTTGGTTGTTCTTTTTTAAAACACCAAGGGCAAATTAAACACATTCCAGGCAGCCTTGGAACAAAGAATGTGAACAGCCAAACGTCAAGACATTCAAATGGAAGCAGGCCCAGCCGATCCATTCTTGCTATGTGTATCTTGTGTCTTCATGGAAATAGTACACAAAGCACACAGTCATAGTTTTTGGAAAATGGAAATAAGGTCTTGTACCCAGGGCACACTTACTTTTGACCTTGGGCAACATTATTGCTACTGTACTATTTTTTACTTTTCATATTCAAAATCGAGCACGACATGTTATAATGCTAGTGATGAGGAGATGAAAGCTTTGCTGTTTGTCATAGTTAGGAATATGTGCAGGTTAATAATACTTTATCAAGTAAATATGACCTAATTCGGTAAGAGTATAGTCCTTAAGAATAAAATTTTACAGGAAAATAATTCTAAAGTATCACAAATTAAAATGTGTCTGTAAAATACACATTCTGGTGGAAAGAGCTATGCTATTGTGACTCTAAATTCTTTGCCTACACAGAATTAGGACAGATGTTGGTTCAAATCTGGCTTTTCCTATTAGATAAACATCTTGATTTTGCATGAAATATTTAAGTTCTTAGTATTTCCGTTTTTATTTTTCTAAATTTCATTTGCTTTGTCTCTGTATTGAGCATAGTACTGATATCACAGAGTTGTGAAGAATCAAGCAGCATAAGTAAAGTAAGTACCACTTGTAGAAAGTGCTTAAATTTTCTATAATTTCCACATGCAATTCTACAGAATAACAAAATGTAATAAGTGGTTCAAATGTTTTCTTAAAATTGAAGGTAAAGTGTAATCATCATTGTCCTATATTTTTGGTTTCTTATTTCCCATCCACCACTTGTAAGCAACAGACAATAACAAGAGCTAATCTACAATAGTGTGAATGTTATTTTGCTTGAATGTTGAGAAATGAAATTGCTTCTGAAGAGGACAGTCATCTCATTGGCCTTTGTTGATGTCTTATGTAAATTGGTTATTTGTATGACAAAGTAACCAGCTTTTGCAAACAGTGTCTCCTTTAAAAAACTTGTAGATTAGCATAGCCAAGTTGGATTCCAAATAGGTTTACAGGTTATAAAAAAGTTAGAATTTGAAATATACTTACTAGCATGGTGACCTTAGGGTTTACAGCATTTGCATATCTTATATATCTTATAAAGCACAGGTGATCAGGGTTGTTTTATAACCCAGTCATATTCTGGGAAGAAAATAAATTATTAAAAGGAAAAGAAAGAATTGAAGGGCAGAACTTTGAGTACTGGATAAAAATGGCAGACCAGTTCTCAAGCAGTTATCTTCATTCATCTCACATTTATTGTACTGAAAATACCTTGAGTATTCTTAGAACATCTGTGACAAACGTCAGTGGACAAAACCTTAAATGTGAGGCTGAAGTTACAAATGGTGAAAAACTTTCAGATAATACATAGCTTTGTCACTTAAGTTTTGTGAAACTCAATAATTTATAAAAATGCAGTTAATGACTTCATCAGAATTACATTTCTAACAACATATTATACATTATAGTCCTCTATTAAAGGCTGAGGTAAATGTACTGTCCAGGAATTTATAGTAATTGTTTTTGTTTTCTTCAGACACCACATTTAATTTCAATGTAAGGGTTGTAGGAAAGTGTCATATAAATAGAAAGACTAAAAGAATTATGATTTTCAAAATATGAGCAATCAGTAAAGGTATGTTTTAAATCCTCAAAATGTTCCATATTATTGGCCATTCGGGAAATGCAAATTAAAATACCAAGATTCCATCTCAATCCTGAAAAAATGGCGATCATCAATAAATCAACCGATAACACATTCTGGCCTGTGTGTGGGAGCGACCTTTCTCCATCGCTGGTGAGAGTGTAAATTAGCACTGTACAAGCACCATGGGAGTCAGTATGGAGATTCTTCAAGAAATTAAAACTGGAGGGGCCATCCAACTCAGCTATTCCCCTTTCAGATATCTCTCTGAAAGAGTCAAAGTAATCATATCCCAGTGACACATGTGCACCCATGTTTGTAGCAGTACAATTTATAACGGCTAAATCTTGGGAGCAGTGCATGTGCCTATGAGCAGATGAGTAGGTAAAGAAAATACAGTCTTTATGTAGAATGGTCTTTCTACTCTGCCATAAATGAGGATGAAGTTGAGGCATTTTTAGATAAATTCACCTCAAGGTCATAATTCTAAGTGAAATAAATGAGACATTCAAGCTTAACTATCACATATTTTTCTTGTGTGTAACCCAATGGATAAATAAGGAGAAGAATAGAGGATAGATATTAGGAAGTAGGAATAACATTTTCAAATGGGAAGAGAAATAAGAGAGGGTGGGAAGGGGAGGGAAGGAAGGGAAAAAGGACTTAAAGAAAAAGAAGAGTTGAAGGAATAAGTGGAAATAGAGTTTTTGCAAATTTGAAGGGAAAGATTTGGGAGGAGGGGAGGAGAAGGTGATAAAAAGGAATTAAAATGTGATTTTCACATGTAAACATTTCCCATGATGAACATGATCATTAAGTACTGCAAACATTTACTAATAAAAATACACAATATTAATAAAGTTATATAAACTCTTCTTCATTGAATTTAAATGTATGCATAGATGCTGGGGATTTAGCTCAGCAGCACAGGGCCTGCCTGGCAAGCGCAAGGTCATGAGTTCAATCCACGGTACCGGAAAAAAACAAAAAACAAACAAACAAAAATTATGCGTAAAGAAGAAAGTGAAAAAATGCACTTGCTGAATTGTGAAGAGACATAGGATAATTTTGAGATTTAAGATGGGCAATGAATGATTAGTTAGATTCAAGGAATTTCTAGTATTTAAACAATCTGAGATATGTTCTGACGAGCTCTATTTCTCTATATTCTTTATTGCCTCTTCTTCTGTTATCTTAAATGTGCTATTGAGCCGACCCAGTGAAATTTTCATTCAAGTTAGTTGTGACTTTTGGCTGTAGAACATCCCTTTGGTTCTAAGTTTCCATTTTTGAAATTCATATTTCAATAATCATTGTTTACACATTCACTATTTATTCTTTGAACACATTTATATTTTTCTTTATTTTACCTGGCTAACCCAGTAGCTATTCCTACTTGAAATGTATTTCTTTTCCCTATATTTTATTTTCCAAGTAAGGGCTGTAGTTTTCTAGTTTTTCAGCTATCCAGTAATTTTTGGTTAAGAATTAGCCATTTTATAAACTTCATTGTAAGCTTTGTTGTGATTGTGAAGGTGGATTGTTACCTTGATTGGTTTGGGACTGCCTAGGGTATGGGTGAAACATTTCTAGGTGTGTCTGGGTGTGTCTGGGTCTATGTGGTCTCTTTGTTATCGAGTCCCAGTTTCAAAAATCTGATTCATGTATCTCTATCTTTTTTGTTCTTCTGGCAATTATTTGATAATAGGTACTTAATTTAGCTGGACTCAAATTTTAAAAATCTGTGTGCTTAATGATGTTAACACACTGATATCTCTTTTAAATTCATATGCCTATGTGTGTAAGGCAGGTAGTATGTGGATATCTTTAATGTCTTATAATTCAACAGTTAGGTGAAGTTTAGAGATTTTTTTCTGACATGTCAGACCACTAATTACACCATTTAAAAAAAAATAAAGTTGTGTGTGAGTTAAGAAATTAACTAAAAAAGCATATAATACCTTCAGTTCTCCGTAACTTTTCAAGATTTTCTCAGGCTTCATAGGGTTTCCCACATTCTACACATGACCTTTCAGTCACCCAGGAATGTGTAGTGGTATTTATTGCTCCAACATTTCTGGGCCTCTTTTGCTTCCAAAATCTTGCCTTTACATTTTTAGCTTGTCTGCCACCCACTCTAAACGGAGTTCATTGCCTCTGGTCAGGAAAACTGGAAATTTTATTGCCTAAGCTGAAATGGATGGCGAGACATCCCAAGTTTAGAACATTACAAACAGTTCATTTTTCTATAAGGCAAAGAAATTGTTCATAGTCCACTTTTGTGGAGTGTTTAAATGGGAAATATACTTTCTCTAGTAGGCTGTTTTTTTCTCAATCAACTTTTTTCCTCTGGTAGTCTGTTCTACCCACGTACTTCAGAAAACCCCATTTTCTCATGGGGACTGCTCTGGGTGGTGTTTCTATTAGCTCTAGGCAAATTTCTTTTCACAACCCACATTTCTGCCATAAGAAATACATATATCACTTGACTAATACGTTTTGGGACATATGACCAATCCTAGTGGAGATAATTCTACCCTGTTGGCGAAATTGCTTTCATTTCTCAAATGTGAGACAGGCACTGATGTATAATTTTTATATACCCAAGAACACTTAACAAACTACACCTGTACAAAGAAGGAGATGAAGATTATAGAAAAACCTCCACATTTCTTATATTCTAGCATGGTTTTCGTACAAGTATGTCTAGGAGTTAAGGAATTGGTCAGCATTATTTCCATAATGAATTATGCATATAAGAATTTTACTTTGACATTTTACACCTATCTTTTATGTTGGCCAAGATTTCAGTTTTAATACATTACAGTAAGTCTCTGCTTTCAGAACCATTCCAGAAGAATGTTCATAAGTTGGATTTGTTTGTAAGTCTGACAAAGTGAGATTTATGCACCTTTGATACAAATCTACAATATAAAGCATAGAAAAGTAAGCACACAGAAAAACTGTAAGTAAACTATTTTTACTTTTACAGTCACCTAAAATGCTGGTACAGGTGCAGCACAACACCTGGCACAGAGGGGGCTGCATAGAGAGGACCGGAAAGAAGAGAGCTACGAACTGGAGGAGCAGGGGAGGGGGAGATGGCGGGCGGAAGGATCAGGGCAAGACGCAATCTTGCTCACGCTTGTGGAGTTTCTTGGCAGATTCCATTCTGTCTACCGTCTTGAAGAAACAATCCAGAGATGCCCGAGGAGTAGCTCCTTCGCCTTATCCTAGCTGACTCTGTAGCACTGGATGGCATTCTCAACGGCTGCAGCGACCTCCAGGTACCAGTCTACACTGGAATCTGTGCCTCAGAAACGAACGGAGCCTCCTCAAGTGGAGAGAACCCTCTTTCCATTTCCTGCGTTGGGAATCTCTTTGGTTCTTCAGTTTTATTTTCTCCTCGGCTCTCTTCGTCTTTTCCTGGGGCTCTAGTTCTATCAGGTCCTCATTTGTAAGCTCCTCCGGCTGCCCAGCAAGGAGTTCAGTGAAGTCCTCCTCTTGCAGATGTAGCGCACGCTCACTATGGGTCACTACGTTGTTAAAGACTTTTTTGGATTCATTACCCATCTTCTCAAGTCTGTAAACTTCATGACCAAATTGCAGGCAAAGGGCCTTCCAAACCTTTCATGGAGACAGCCAAAACCTCGTGCCAAGGAAAACATATGTATTTTATGGCCTTGTAGATTTTATGGTCCTTCCAAAATTGTTGCAAGTTTGTCCCTTTTTCATGAGTCTCCTTCACTTTCTGAAGGAAAGTGATGTCAATAATATTTCTTGAAAGCTGCAGTAACTCCTTGGTCTGTAGGTTTGATGGGTGCCATAGCATTTGGTAGTGGATACACTACCTCAGTGTTGCAGTGGAAGTCATCCACGATTGGACATGACCCAGTGCTTTGTCAAGCAGCAAAAGAATGTTGAATGAGATATTTGTCTCCAAACAATATTTCTTTATCTCTGGGATAAAGTGGTGAAAAAGCAGTCTTGGAGAATAGTTTTGTGTAACTAGGCTTTGGAATTATTCTTCCACACAACAAGCAGAGAGCCCTTAGCTATGTTTTTGAATGCTCTTGAGTTCTCCGGATGGTACACAAAGAGAGGGTTTAGTTTCGTATCACCAGAAGTATTGGCACCAAATAACCTTTGCTGCTTTGAAGCCTGGCCTCAACTTTTTCATCCTACTGACATAACTCCGTCTGGCATCCGCTTCCGGAACAGTCTTGTCTCACTTACGTTAAAAACCTGCTGGGGTAAATAAGCACCTTCATCAGTAATTTCTCTAAGTGTTGCTAGAAATTCTTGGGCAGGTATGGTAGCTATACTCACAGCCTCACCACTTTCTTTTAAGTTGTGAAGATTGGCTGTGGCCTCGGAGCTGTTGACCCACGCATGGGTGGCTGTCGAAGGTGCGCCCTGTTTCTCTTCAAGTCTTCAAACAGGTTTTCAGCTTTTTCTTGAGTAAGCATTAAGCTCAGTGGAACTTGACGCTGGTGGGGATCCTGCTTCCACACAGTGAGAAGTATCTCCCTCTCTTCTATCACTGCACCACACCTTTTGGGTATCATTACTGACTTCATGGGCAGAGCAGAATTTTCATGTGCTATGAAAATTATTTATTTAGAATTATGCCAGTGGTTGATGATTCATGTTATAAGAACACGTGATGCCTACCATCTTTTTACCTTGGTCCAATTTCTCAATTATTCTCACTTTTGTTTCAATGGCTACTGCTTCATACTTCCTAGCAGTCCCGTCTGCATCACCACTGATTTTCCTCTTCTTCTGGACATCCTGGGCTCAGAGTGACCCTGCAGTAGTGTACATTATCACCCTTCACAGTAAGCACCAGGCAGCACAGCCGTGACAATGTCTGGCAGACACTTGTGCTACTTCCATGATTTGTTTGCATCTAGGAATGTTCATAATGCAAGGTCCATTTGTACCTATGAAAGTTTGCAACTTGAATGTTCATAAGTTTGGGACTTTCTGTATTTTGTAAAATTTAATATGCTTCAATAATTGCCTATAAAACCAGATCATCTGGGATTCACAAGCATTCTACTCTAGAGGTAGTAACATTCTTACTATTAACATTTGATCTTTCCATATGATTTGACTTGTTTGATTTAGCTTGTATTTTATAAGCTATGAAAATGTATTGATTAGAAAGGTTGGAAATGGTAACTTTTCTCAGTTACTTTTCTCTCACTGCTGAGACAAAATACCTGATGCCCAAATAAGGAAGGAAAGTTTTATTTAGCTCACAGTTCATGGAGGTTTCAGTCCATACTTGGCTGGCTCCAAGGCAGAGAGGCACATGGCAGAGGCAACAGCAAAGCAGCAAGAGCAAGAGGGAGGAGGGGCGGCAGGCAGTCTCTTCAGCCTCTTTCTCTCCCTCACATATGCAAACTACCCACCCCAGGGCAGGTGTAGCACTCACACCCGTAATCCCAGCATGGGCCATGGATCAATCATAAACTCTAGAAGCTGCCCCATGACTGCATGAGGCTTTGGGGAGACATCCAGACACAAATCATAACACAATTTAGAATTAAGGAGAAATGAAATTAGAGTTCAGGGGACTGAGTAAAAATAGACTGTGTGATACTTCTCATAGGTAGACTAGAGTTCCAGCAGTAATGATATAGTAAAAGTAACTTTTAATTTACACTGTACCATTTATTACTCCTGGTATCTAGGATTTTAAGTCTTACATTTATTACCCATAAATGTAGTAATATAACATACCTCATAAACAATACAATATACTTGTACTGTGAAAACTATTCAACACTTGTTAGCACATTGGAGCACTCAGTAAATCTTGACTTTTTTATTTTAAAGAGAAAAAAACAATAACAAAAAAAAATAAAGACAAAAGCAAAACAATACAAAAACAAAAATGATACAGGATTTCAAAACAAGATGATAGGAATTAACAATGGTTGTTATATTACATATTGCTATCTTCAACAAAGTTGATCAGATTACCAGATGTAAGAACAGAAGATTAATCAAATCACTAAAGGGAATAAAAAGTAATAAAAAAATTAGAAACAATGCAAAACTTTACTAAATAAGACGGTGGGAATTCAGCAATGGTTGTTATATTGCATATCGTTGTCTTCAATTTAATTGTTCAGATTACCAGACATACACATGAAAAATTGGCAAAGAAAAAAAATTGAGTATAGGATAGCTGGGATAATTGTACTGCTGGTGTATACTGGTTTATTGAAAGGAGCAGTAAATTTTGACTTTTACCAATTATAATTTTCTTAAAACACTACAGAAACAGCAAGAAATAATTGAGTAGCTATTTTAAGCAAAATTGATATATGATCATCGTTTTTAAATCAATCATTACAGCTACATAATCAAAAATTATTAATTGTAATCAGTGACCAATGTATCTAAACATATATATTGACTTAGTATCATTGTTATGGGCTGGAGATATTTTTATGCATTTTATATGTATTTGGGGCTGTTAATTTGGCTGCTAATCTATCTTTGTGATAACTAACTCACTAAAGATATAAAATAAATAAATCTGATGCTGGAAAAAAGAAAAAAAAGTCTAAAAATATGGGGGCAGAGGACAAGGGGAAAAGAAGATGTATCAATTTGACACAATGAAAGCAATCATTGTGTATTGCAAACATATACTAATAGAATTTAAAAAAAAATTTGGATGAAACAAGGGATGTAGTTTTAGTTTGCTAGAAAGCTCTGGTAAATCTTTGTTCTGCTACTTCTCAGCAGAAAGACTTATTTCTCTTCCCAGGTTAGAATATGACCCTGTTGGTACTGAGTTATGCTCAAGAGTAAGGCAGTCCTCAGAGGAAAAGACATTTCTTCCCATTTTTAATAACTATGCCTGTTCTCCATTACAGATTAATTCCATTTTTTATACCTGTCAAGACGCTAATTTGATCTAAGTTTCACTGGCAGCCAACTTCCACCCAGGAACTCCGGGAAAGCAAAAGCAGTGCCCTAAGATGTGTCTCTCTGTGTGACCTCTTGATGTGAGACTTTACTTCTCTATGTGTATGGGGCACCTTTCTGTTGCAGAGACAAAATACCTGGCATTCATAACTTAAAGGAGAAAAGATATATTGTGGCTTGCAATTTCAGAGGTTTCAGTCCGATTAGTTGGCTTTAGGGCAGAAATGTCACAGTGGACGTGTGTGGCAGGGTCAGCTGCTCAACTCATGATGCCTGGATGCAGAGAGCAGGGAGGAACCCGAGAGGAAGCCCCGGAAACCAGATGTGGTCCCTGGGCCATCCCTACCTCTCGCAGCTGCATCTAGAAGTGTGCCTCACTAACCTCTTAGGCCATTTTCAAGCCAATGAAATTGGTAATCAATGTTACCATATTTAGTAATCAAACTGAGTATTTAAGTTAATCTTACTGTATGTGTGTGTCTTTTGGTGTGTGCATGCAGTCTCAGTTGTACACAATTCATCTAAAATAATGCAATTTTTTGCTTTCCAGATGTCCCAAGATATAATTTACAACGTCAAGATATTCCAGATTCCTGCACTTACAATCTACTTGGCACTAATACACTGTGCACATAGTTCCTGGAACCTCTCCGTATATTTAAGTGTAAACGTTTGTGAATAGATGACAGTGGCTCCTATGATTGTTATCAAAATATTTAATTGTTTTCCTCCAGAAGTGACTACGCTTATCAGTTTTTAGATTTCTGTATCAAAAAGTTTTCAATTCTTGTCATAGAGTTGTTAATTAATTCTATTTTCATCTGAGAATCGTTTGAGACTAGGATCATAATTATACATTTACTCCAATCATGATATTTCAATATCAAAACAGAAAAATAGAAGGAGTAGTTCTAAAATTATTTTAGGAAATAATACAATTGCCAGCAAACACTGTGAGGCAAAGTTGAGCTGCCAGATTAACACAGGTCTGAGAACTGAGGGAATGTCCTCAGTGGGTGCAAACTCAGTATGATATCTCTTAGTGAATGTACTATGACTAACAAGAAAGGTTCCTAATTAATAAAATTGACACCTTTGCACATATAAGCAAGTACTGGGAATTTTTAAAATTGTGAAAAGTTATGAAGGAAAACAATTTATAAAAGATGAGTGTTGATACTGTCATGTTGTGTTCAGCATTCACTTGCTGTAAGAGTAATAGTAGGAATGAGGATTCTTTGAAAGCTTCAGATATTATTCATAAACTTCACTGTTCATATATATACGTGTGTGTGTGTGTGTGTATACTTGTGTTTGTGGTTTCTAATGATAAACTCAACTGTAGTTAGCATAATATCTAAAGACTACATTCATTCTGCCCTTCCTTCCTATTTTGGTCTTCCCTGAGCACTAGATTCTGTCCAAAGTATGACTGTCAAAGACAAAATAAACTTCAAAGTTATTGTCAAAAATAAAATTTGAATCCTAGACTCATCAGATGCTTTATCAGAAATTTGGGACACAATATATTTTGTATAGTTTTATGGAAATTAAATGGTGTATTGGTTGGGGTGCTCTAGAGGAACAGAATATATAATTTATACATATATAGAGATTTGTGCAAGGGAATTTATCACGTAGGCTTACAGGATCAGAGGAGAGGAGTTCACAATGGCTGTCTATAACGCAAAAAATCCAGTAACTGCTTAGCCCAAGAAGCTGGAAGCCACAGATCCAGAGGGAGCAATGACATAGCGCCAATCTGAGATAGAGGCCTGCAAGCTTCTTGGAGAGTTGCCTGGATGACTCTGAATTGGAAGGCTGAGGAAACTGGGTCTTATGCCAGCAGGTGACAGTAGCAGCAGCAGCGGCAGCAGCAGCAGCAGCAGCAAATGCATGTACTAAGCAGAACGTAGCTTCCAAGAAATGCAACCTACTTCTTTTTTCCTTGTTATTCCACCCAGGCCCATAAACCCATGGGAATGGTCCTACACAATAAAGGGGGTCCTTCCCCTTTTGTTTTCTGGCCTATATGATTGATCATCTCTGGAAAGACTCTTCAGACATACCCAGAAGTGGACTTTACCCAGAAGTGTGATTCTTAATTCAGCCAATTTGACATATCATAGCTAAGTCCATGCACCAATGCTTTGAACATAAAAAGAGTTAAGTTGTAGTTATTAAGGTGGTTTTTATTTTTTATTTATTTTATTTTATTTATTTATTTATTTATTTTTGGTTTTTTGGTTTTTCTCCGGTACCAGGAACCGAACTCATGACCTTGCGCTTGCCAGGCAGGTGCTTTTGCCGCTGAGCTAAATCCCCAGCCCCAAGGTGGTTTTTATTAGTGCCATGATCATCAATAAATTATCCTGTGATCTGTGATTTTTTTCTTTTAGTTTTGGAATTGAACCCAGGACCTTGAGCCCACTGATCATGTCCTCTGCCCCTGGGATATGCTCATGGGCTGTAGTGGTTGTTGTTTTTTCTCAACAGATTCATAAATCTCTCATCTCTTTTTATTGTTCCTAAAGATAAGCACACTAAGGGCCCACAGAAATTGATGAGTACTTTTTGGTTGAGTAGAGGCAAATAACTTTAAAGACTGAGGGAAAATATAGATTACATTCTGTATTTTTCAGATACGTGTGAGTTATATCCAAGTGCCGTGGTTTGATACACTAAGAACCAGATTCCAGATTTTCTGTCCCTTGGCTGTTACATCAATATTGAACATAACTTTACATCGTTTATGAACATATGGATGAAATGATAGATGGGTATACAAATATTATTTTTCTATGATTCTAACTCAAGGTGCAAAATATGTTCTCTGCAAATATATCTGCCACAAAATATTCAAACTCATCTTAGTTACATTTATACTTAACATAGAAATTGATGAGTACTTTTTGACTACACACACAGACAATCTTCAGCTGTGTCCAAGACAGGGCAGTCAGGGGAGGGCACGTGTAAGATGAAGGCTTTCCCTGCCCTCTCACTTTCTATGGTTACAGAAGGCTGGGAGTTTGGTATTAACAATGGAAAATGAACCTTCCCATTTGTCCAGTTCTCCTTTCCAAGGAAAACTAGAACCCTTCCTCTGCTTCTTGTGCCAATTTTAGTTATCATAAATTGTTCATTCACTGTCTGTTTGTGGGTTTAAACACCTAATTGTGAATATATCAGTTAGTTCAGACATCTCTCAGAAGTTTTGAGAAAAAGAAAATTAAAATTGTGCTAATCTAATATTAATTAGTGTAGGGCTTATTCTTATATGAAAAGTGTGTGTGCGTGAATATGTGTATATAAATGTGATCAAAGGTGGGAAATTTAATAACTGTCATTTAATCAATAGTCTCTCAGCTTCATCAATGGTCCCAATAATGATTTAATCGCTATTTTCTTTCTCCTCTGGATACAGTCTAGAACTACACATTTTATTACTGGCCATGTTTTTTCAGTCTTTTAAAGAGATTCTCTGAATTCCTTTTTGTGTCTAAACTTTGTATGTGTGTGTTTTTTGGTATGTCTGTTGGTTTTATAACTTTGAAAGCTAGTTAATATAGGCCAGCACAGTCTGACTTTGTTTAATGTTTGGTAGTGATACAGTTGGGTGGTGTGTTTTTGGTGGGAATGCCACAAAGAGATAGCAGGTTGTTCTGAATGTGCTGATTAGAACGCAAACGGTGTAGGATTATTTCAGTATTAGTTATGCTAACTTTGGGGATATTGTCACCCTCTGGTTTTACCATACACAGATAATTTTGCAATTTCATTTCTATATATTTTGTATTCTAAGGAATATAAGAATTTAAGAATTTTTATTTTATGTGTAACAGGATAGTCTCATAGACTCTCACATTATTGAATTAGCTATAATTTACCACTATGAGATTAATATTCAAGCATATCCTTTTGACATGTCTTCATACTTCTTTGAGCACTTGTTTCTTCTCCTGTTAGGGGGAGATGTACCAAAAATCTTTTACTTTCCCTGCCCCATACTTGACATCAAAATTTTATACACTGGTGAAAAATGCCAAAAATGGATTTTTAAATGAAGGAATATAAGAGAAATAAATATGAAGGGGATATTTAAACTTTAAAAATAATACCTTCCACATTATGAGTCACAAAATTCATAAGCTTTATAATGAATTGTCTTTGAAAGTACAGAAAATGGAACTAAAAGTAATAATTAATTTTGCTAAAATTTTGGATTCACTCATCTCTGCAATCCTCACATTCTGAGAAAAAAGTCTTATTTTCTTCCATTTCTCAAGAACATAACTTCATCTGCTTTTTCTCTTCTCTCTCTCTTGTTCCACCTCCTAGATAATGAGAATGATAAAATTAAAACTTTACCAATAGTAAATAATGTTTTTGTTTCCCTGTTCACATCTCTGAGGGGGTAAATTACCATGTGTATAACTACCGGTTTGGAACTTTTATATGTTTTAGAGGTGAGGGAGTCAAAAAATAACACACATGAATTAATGTACCAATAAATTACCTTGCCCCTAGCTTTTTCTCCCACATCAGGAGAACATTTTTTTTCTTGATGTCTTGATAAGTAAATAGCTAACATATTGCTGCATATTTTTATGTTTAGAAACGTTAGTTTCAGCAGGGGTTGGCACTGTGTAAAACTGACTTCCTCCTGCTCTGGGTTCTGGTTGTGAAAGATATCCAGCGAGTGAATCAATTCGCTCTAAGTGTCTATGAATTTAAAATATTCACCCTTTCCAGGAGATGGGTATACCCACAGAAAGAGTGGGATGTTTAACTCCCAGGAATGTAATTCTACTTGTGGATATTTGAAAGAGTTTATTTGGAGAAAAGCTCAGGGTCATCTCAAGATTGAAAATAAGCTCTCTTGAAAGATCACTAACATGTACGGCTCTTTAGAAAGCAGATCTGAGCCTCAGTGATTAGCACTATTCTAAAAATGGGAATTGCTTAATTCATATAACATAGGAGAGATAACAATGCACTAGTAGGCAGGAACTAGAGCCTTGTGGATAGGGCTTCAGCCCATCTGGAGGACATTCCCTGCGCCATTGCTGAGTAACTAATGGGAATTCTTCTTTGGACAGTTTTTGCTTGCAAGTGGCAAAATGAGTCTGTCCTCTGCAGTGGGTCTTTAGAACCTACATTCTTGGCAAAGCATGAAACTCCTTCTGTTCATGCAGAAACACAGCTGGGAGTTCACTTTCATTTGTAATTTCCTCAGGGATGAAGTAGACTCAATTATCAGCAGGAAAGGTAGCTGTCCCTGGAAAACCTAAGGATGATGGCTTCTACGTTTCCTCACTTAATATGCATCAAGAAGTGGACACTGACCTTTGGTGAGTACAGCTTTCATTTACTGGGTAATGAAGCAATTTTCTGTCAAATTGTTTCATCAGACTCGATTAGACACCTGGGACATAGTGGATACGGATTTTAATTTTATTATTTTCATGGGACCAGACTATCGTGGCTGCAGTTAATTTAGGAAGGCATAGCAGAACATGCATTTTCTGCAGGTTTCTAAGAAAGAACATTTTAATTCTTTTGAAATGATGGGTTATGAAGGGTCTTGTAAGTGACCCTTAGACTTGACAGGCAGTCATGCTCCTAGCAGCAGTTGTGCCTCTCTGCCTACATTGTCAGAGAAAACCTCGTCAGAGCATTCTCTTCGCAAAAAGAGCACACCCTGAACACACTGTCTTACACACCTGGCAGTGCTTCAGCTTTTCATCCATTCAGGATTTGGCCCAACTTAATTTATAGACAGCACCTTAAGATCGGATAAATTTACCTGAGTGAATCCAGAATTGGCGGAAATGATGGTTATGCCCAAGAGAAATCCCTTCAGCCTGTATCCATTTCTTCATGAGATGATCCTTTATCCAAATGACCACAAATTTTTTCTTTTTTTCTTTTTTGGTACCGGGAATCGAACTTAGGACCTTGCACTTGCCATGTAGGCGCTTGTACTGCTGAGCTATATACCTGGCCCCCTTCATTCAAATGAGAAGGAAACTTCTTATCCTACTTCAACCTGGACTCCATATAGTCCGTCTGTGTCCATGAAATCTACAGCATTTGGCTTTGGCCTCAGATGGAATCAAGACATGCAGTAATCGTAAGATGTTGGAGGCATAACACAGCATACAGTCTTACAGCAAATTATCTTTTTTTAAATAGAAGGCATATACTGAAGTAAGTATAAAAATTATAATAAATACATAAACCAGTAACAGAGGTTTATTTTCATGATCAAATATTAGTATTTTTCTTTTTGCATTATTAGGGAATGTATCCATGAACTTTGCAGTGAACTATATCTTGGCCTTTTTTATATTTTTATTTTTATTCTGAGGCAGGATCTCAGTAGATCACCTAATTCCCTAGGCTGGTTTGAAACTTGCGGTCTTTTTCTCAGCTCCCTAGAGTGCTGAAATTACAGGTGCGTGCCGCCATGCCGAGTGTTCTTGTGCACTGTGTATAATGCACGTGCTATGGCCTCCCGTGATTGGCAGTGCCTTAGGGTTATTTAGCCGGGCAGCATCTCCACAAAATGTGAGCACTGTGACTTTACAGTGCTGGGTAACAGGACGTGTTCAGCTCCACAGTAATCTCATGAGACCATCGCCACCTACATGTATCATGGTAGATGGAGCACATCCACATGCGGCGCAAGAGTATATTCACTCACTTCAAATATGAACCCGGAATAATTTCCAGAGTTAATTCCAAGATTGGGTTAGAGATTTGTACGTGTAATATATAATGGATAGCTCATGTTGTTCACAATGCAATAGTCCCAAATTCATTTCTTTATGGATTGCACCATTAAGCCCCTCTATTTATACCTAATATTTATGGTTTTTGTTGTTGTTGTTGTTTTTTTCCAGTACTGGGAATCGAACTCATGACCTTGCACTTGCCAGGCAAGCGCTGTGCCACTGAGCTAAAGCCCCAGCCCTACACCTAATATTTAAACAAATATGCACAGTTAGATTTTAGGCAAATTATATGTGAAAAACCTCAAATATTTAAACGTAAAATCTACAAAATTAAATACATAAAATAATTTAAATGAAAATATAATTTTTCCTATAGAAAAATTAATGAAGAATGAAGTTATTCAAATTCAAACATATTTTTACATCAAAGGATTAGTGTTTAAAACATTAAAAAATAAGTTATTATAAAAACTCTTAAGCATAAAACTCTTAAGCATGTTTGTTTTCTTGTTTGTTTTTGAGACAGGTCTCATATGTTGCTTAGGCTGACCTTGAACTCACAGTCCTGACTCAGCCTCCTGGGTAACTGGAATTACACATGTATGCCACCTTCCTGGTGTGAACAGGAATTTTGAATGGTCACTTTATTTTTAGTAAGAAAAATAAAAATAATTTAGATTAGTTAAAACATGTTTTAATGCCTAAGAGGAGAAAGTAATAGCTGGGTGAAATACATAGGTGATAATCATTACCATAATTAGAATCTTACAGCTGTTTATAATATTGAAAAAGAAATGCTAATGCCTTTTCCCTGGCCACTGACATTGGTGTAAATTCTTTACACCCTTTGGAAGCAAAGAATATTTGAATACTTGTTTGTATGACTCATATGACACTAGAATATTTGAACTGCCACCACACACTACAGTATTGGCAAACCACTGAAAGAGGGAAATCTGTGGTATTTTACACCCTTAACTTTTAACGTGGAAGCTTCTCAGTTCTGGCAATGACGTGTTTCATGTTTTAATCAGTTAAATCAACTCAGTATTAAAGTGGTGGGGTTTTGTTGTTGTTTAAATCAAATTGTTCTGTACAGTTTACAACTAAAATTAATTCAGCATTCAGTCGAGATTCATTTTCAATTCAATTTCTTGACCAAATTGCATTTTTACATTAAATTACATTCTATGGATCTAACTTTAGTGTGATTATAATGATTAATAAGGCCATGTAACTTCATAAATTAACCATAATTGGCCACAGAAATTGGTAAGGTAAATCCCATTATAAAGAATCTAATTTGAGAGATTGGAGATCCCGTGGGTGGGTGAGGGGCTTGTACATCCTTTGTCAGTGTTTTGTGGAAATATCCATTAAGCTAGAGGGATTATTATTTATTCACTTGTACACTCATTCCGTTTAGTTAAACCCTGCTGTTTTTTCAATGAATGAGTGAATGAACCACTTACAATAGCAATTTTCAAGTGCTCCTTAAAATAGCAAAGTACTAATAAGAAGTCTATGAATGGAACATAATTTTCCATAAAAAGCATATTTTTCTTTTCAGTTCTGAGTGTATTTTATAGAAGGACAAAGAGCAGGCCAATGTTCTGTTTTCTAGTTCAAATGCATATGAATCCTATTCATATCCTTAAAACATTTAAATAGATGGAGAATATGTAAAACCCTCAAAGACATAAAAGAAATTTCTTTACAGAACAATAGAATTAACAATAGAATTAATTAACCCATATATTGGGGTTACCACACATATGTTACATCTCCAGGAAATTTACGTGCACTGTACATAATTTTATTTTTTTCTTTTTTACTTGAGAGGGAAGGGTTAGTCCACTGCTCTCCTTGTTGCCTCTGTGCAGCTGTCATCTCCTTAGCACCGGCAGCTAAATTGTCAGTGTACCGAGAAGGGATGTACCATCCGGGCATCTGCGCTGGGTCTTTACATTTCAAGCGTTAGACACGTCAACTAGACAGCTATACTCAAAGGATTTCTTTGGAATTCTTGCCTGACAATAGCGTAGCTGGTTCTAGGAAAAGAATGCTATAGTTAAAAGCTTTTTCAAGAAAAAAAATGAATAACATCATAGCAGCTGCAAGCTTTATACTCGCTTACTATAGGAAAAGTACTGGTTGATAAAATTTTAATAGCTTCAGCCATAGAAAGTGTTTACCTTTGTTTCTCTAAAGTTCTCTCAGGAAATGTGTGGAACCCTCACAAATGCAACCTCTCTTTTGAGGAGGTAGGTTCTGTCACTGACTGACTATTTGTTGGTTATAATAGTTCAGTTTTTCTTGAGATTATTCAACTTGAGTACGAAATAATGTTTAGATTTGATGACTTCTTTTGAAACATGCTAAGCTTAGATAGCCGTATAGGACAGGAACTTTCCTAAGCTCTGTTTCCAAAAGGGCCACCACTTGTGTAAATGCTTTCTCTATTTTAAAGAAATCAGAAAATTAATCATAGTAAAATCATATAAAGATAAAAATAATAATATATACAATAAATTTAGTAAACATGTGTGCTACAGGATATACATTTTTAAAAATTCACTGGTCCTTCCCTTCCATATGTATCAGACAATCAAAATAGCTAAGCAGTTTTCAATTTGTGGATATGCCTAGAAAATTGACTATGAGGAAAATTTACTGACTTAAACCCATATACTCTTAAATTTGAATGACAACCTAAGTGACCGAAATGTACCACTTTCTCATCCAGATCATAAACACTACTTTCCACGTCTACAGTATGTAATGCATACTGCCTCATCCCTGTGGCACCCGGACTATTTTCAATTTACTTAGTAAAGTCACATGCTTCTCATAAGTATATTGCTGCCCTAAGGTCTGTTGTTTGGTGACAAACTATGCCAGTTTGACTTTCCTTTATCTTATCATTAAGCAATTATTATGCAAAGCAGTAAAAAGGGAGTACGAAAAAAGATTTTGTTTCAAGTGAAATGAAGGTGACTGCTTTAAAAGGCTAAATAATCTTGAGTTTCTGGGCTGGGGATTTAGCTCAGTGGCAAAAAGCGCCTGCCTGGCAAGTGCAAGGTCATGAGTTTGGTTCCCAGTACTGGAGAAAAACCAGAAAAAAAAAAAAAAAAACCCCAAAAAAACAAAACAAAAAAAATAATAATCTTGAGTTTCTAAAGTAGTTATCAAATTAGGTATGGACAACCATAAAGACTGAAAATTTTGTCTTTATGTCAATGGTTGTATGTTCAGTTGGAACTGCCTTTAAATCCTAGTAGCTCTCCCCTAGAATAGCTAAAGCAATCCTGGGAAACAAAGGAAGGGCAGGAGCCATCACAATTCCTGACTTGAAATTATACTACAAAGCTACTGTGACAAAACCAACATGGTACTGGCAAAAAAAAAAAAACAAAAAAAAAAAACAAACACAAAAAACAAAACAAAAAAAGAAAACAAACCTGAAGACCAATGGAACAGTTTAGAAGATGCAAACATAACTACAAACACACTCAGCCACCTTGTCCTTGACAAAGGGACCAAATATGTGCACTGGAAGAAAGATAGCCTCTTTTAAAAATGGTGCTGGAAAAGCTGGCTTTTCAGATGCTGAAGACTAAAACTAGACCCATGTCTATCACCGTGCAGTAAACTAAAGTCAAAATGGATCAAAGACCTAAATATTAAAACAGAAACGTGAAATCTATTGGAAGAGAAAGTAGGTATAAATCTTGAAGACATAGGGGTAGGCAGAGAGTTCACAAACAAAAACCAAATTGCATGGGAAATTCTTCAAAGAATCAACAATTGGGATCTCATGTTATTGAAAAGTTTTTTGCATATCAAAAGAAATCACCAATAGAGTAAAAATAAAACCCATGAATTGGGAAAAATTTTAGCCAAGTGCCCCTCACACAAAGGACTTATATCTAGAACATATAAAGAATTTTAAAAAAATTAAGCTCCCAAAATTCAAAGATCCAATCCAAAAATGGGCATTTGAGAGGAATACACACTTCTCAGATGAAGAAATACTAATGGCGAATAAATACATGAAAAAATGTTCAACATCATTAGTCATTTGAATAATGCAAATTAAAACAACACTGAGAGTCCATCTCACCCCAGAAAGAATGGCTATCATCAAAAAATCAACCAATAACAAATACTGGAGAGGCTGTGGGGCAAAAGGAACACTTTTCCACTGCTGGTGGGAGTGTAGATTGGTGAAACCACTGTGGAAATCAGTTTGGAGATTCCTCACAAAACTAGGATTACAAGTTTCACTTAATTCAGCTGTTCCCTTTCTGGGTATTTTTCCAGAAGAATTAAAAACACCATATCACAGTGATATATGTGCACCCATTTTTATAGCAGCACAATTTGTAATAGCTAAATCTTGGAAGTAACCCAAATGCCCATCCACTGAAGAATGGTTAAAAAAGATATATTTTTATATAATGGAGTATTACTCAGCTATAAAAAAAGATAAACTAGAGGCTTTTGTAGGTAAATGGATGCAACTAGAGACCATACTCATAAGTGAAATAAATCGGACCCACATGTGTAAACATCATATTGTCTCCCTGGTGTAGGAACAAAAAAGTAAGTAAAACTAAAAATGTACAATAGATGGTATGAAAGGGAAAGAAGTTGCTCAAAGAAAGAAACAACTGGGATGAGGGAAAGAAGAAAAAAGAAAGAAAGAAGGCAAAATATGCATGAATAGCTGGTATATAAGCTAATATCTGGTATATATATAATACACAAAATATATATGAATAACTGTACTGCTGATGTCTGATGGTATATTGAAAGGAATAGTTAATGCTTACAATTTTCTATATTCTGACCAATTTTGCATGCTTATAACTGATAATCTGAGCAACTGATTTGAAGACAACAATATGCAATGGAACAACCATTGGTGAACTCCTACCATCTTGTCTAGTGAAACTCTGTATTAATTCTAATGTTTCATTTAATAATTTTTTTTATTCTCTTTAATGGTTCTAACATTCTTCCAATCCTACACCTGGTAATCTGAGCTACATAGTTGAAGATGACAATATGTAAAGTAACAGCCACTGTTAATTCCTGTCATTTTGTTTTGAAATCTTGTATCACTTTTAATGTTCTTGCTTTGTTTTGTTTATGTCTGTCATGTTGGCACGTTGCTATCATTGGTTGTTTTTACTACTTTCTTGAAAATAAAATTTAAAAAAATTCTAGTAGCCCTCAAAGGCAGCTGAAAGTGGAATAGTCTTCCATTAGGGCATGTGAGTTGGTTTTTGTCAAATATACAAATTCAAACAGTAATCACTAGATGTATATTCAGTGGAATGGCTCAGGCTTTATATGTGACAAAGGTGAATAAACATATGCATATGCTTAAGTGTATATTTGTTCTATATTTACAAATTGTTCTTTATAAGCTAATTAAGCAATTATCTTTAAAGAAAATATGAGTTTCCATTGAAATTAAAGTGATTATTCTTTACAGAAAATATGTTTCCATTGAAATTAAATCACAGCCTCAGAGTTTACTTATTTTATTCTTTCATGCTAAATTCATGTTTTATTAGGGCCAGAGTTTATATGCAGGGAATATAATTTTTTGTTATACTGGAAATTAACTTTCATGACAATATATAGTTTTGTAAATAGAATATCTGGATTTTCACACTTGCTTTCCTCCTTCTCTACTTTGTTATCTAAGTCTGGAGACATACAGTGAATGGGGCTCCCCTTAGGGTAGGTGTGGGTGGCCCATTCTTTCATAAGAAGATCTGTAGGCCAGCCAGTTCTGCACAGAGGGCTGTGTGCATTCTTTAAGTCTCAGAAATTTTTCAATGAATTTTTTTGGCTAGGTAGCAAAAGAAAACAAAATACAAAAACATTTCATTTGGTATTATTACACTTAAAATGCCTCAGAGAATGTCTGGTACATATTATGCCTTCACATAAGAATTCTTATGTGCACATACCACCTCCCCACAGGAAATGGAAACATTAAGTATTGGAAACATACACAAAAAGAAGAAGGGAATTATCTTAGTTACTTTCTATTCTTTAGGATAGGGGCTGGGGATTTAGCTCAGCGGCAAAAGTGCCTGCCTGGCAAGCGCAAGGTCGTGAGTTCGGTTCCCGGTACCGGAGAAAAAAAACAAAAAAAAACCAAAAAAACC
The DNA here is from genome assembly GCF_000276665.1 of Chinchilla lanigera. NCBI lineage: Eukaryota > Metazoa > Chordata > Mammalia > Rodentia > Chinchillidae > Chinchilla > Chinchilla lanigera. The sequence goes on from NW_004955441.1 coordinate 17,487,106, forward strand.
AAAATCTATTCTTTAGGACAAAATACCAGATATCCACAAGTTAAATGAGGAAAGATTTATTTTAGTTCCTAGTTTGTAGAGGTTTCAATCTATACATAGTTCCCTGGCTCCAAGGCCGGGAGCGAGGCATCGCAGAGGAGAAACAGTCCATGGCAGGGCAAGTAGGAGGCAGCGAGCAGAAAGCTATCCTTTCCTTTTACATTCCATCTAGGAAGCAAGCCTATTGGTTGATGCCACCCACATCCAGGGTGGGCCTTCCCATTGTCCACATCCGGAACTATGATTACCCAGTCAGTGAATTAATCCAGGGATCACAACCCTCACTCCATACTCATCCACCTTAAATCCAGCTACCTCCAAAAAGCACATGAAACAGAGGGGGCACATCTGGATACAAGCTGTAACCAGGATCATGATTTGGGTAGAGGGAAGGAAAAGGGAATGAAAGAGGAAAAGAATTGCAATGTATTGTGCATATGTACCAATCCCCCACAAGGAATGCCACATTATGTACAACAAACATTTACTAGAAAAGTAGTTGTCATTACTGATGTTTTTATTGGTATCAAAGTCTACAGAAACGAGAAATACTGCAAAGAGTTGAAAAGGAGAGATACAAGAGCAGCCTTCTGAGAAACATCCGTCATTAGAAGAGCAGGACAGTGATATAAGCTAAGCTTTGTTTAACCACTGGACTCTACTATTAACTTCTGTCCATTGAAATAAGCCCCTAATTGAAAATCATGGCATATATAAAACCTCACTGTTTTAGCAGCAGCAAAATGCTAACACAAGTACTGATGCTTCTCCATTTGTTTGCCCTTTCCAAGTAACTGAGGCCATAACGTTTTGAAGGTATTAATTTTATTGTTTCTGGACCACTAGCAGTTCTGTTGATGGCATTTAGAATTCAGAGAGTAAACAGTGAATTGCAAAGCCAAAAAAAAATTGTATGATTAGAACAGCAATATGTCCACTGATAAATCTGTGGAAAGCATTCAGTGTAAACCTGTTGAACATCCTTACCTTTGTTAAGCTTTTAGAAGTGTGGGGTATTTTCAAAAGATGGGCAGAAAGTTTTATCAAGACATTTAAAAATAGCTTGGGTGAAGTCTTAGAACCTGAGCAAGGGTGAGATTCAGAACCTCAGGGTTTCGTGGTTAAAAGCCCTATTTGTTTTAATTTCTAGTCAAACATAGTTTAAATGTCAATATTTATATATTGACTGTAGAGGTCTGTGTGCATTTTATTAGTGATTTTCTAATATTTTAGGATCTTTACAACACTGCAATATTTTGCTTACAGCCAACATAATGTAAAATGATATTATTTGGCCTCAAAGATAACTATTTTCTTTGTCATTTTGAAGTATTACCAGAGTTTTATATATTACAGGGCTTGCAAGATAAGCTGAATCACAAATGGAGATTTTATTTAGTTTTACAACAATGGTCTTGCCATCCCATACAACAAATATGGTCAGATATTTTATTTACTGTAGAAATTATGCTTAAGGTTTATGTACAGGTGACACTCCCCCTCATTTTCTGTTTCATATAAGTTCCAATGACATTTAAAAGTTACAAGTGTTAATTTTGTAGGAGTTTTTCCTTGAATAAAGAGACAAAGATGTAAAACTGTTTGTATGAGGAAGCTTAAGTTTTCTGTTGGCTCTGAGGCTTTCAGATGCACCCTTAACTAATACACACACACAATACCTTTTTCCTAGCTTATCTTGAGGACTGTATTGAATTATTTAATTATTATTATTTCGATTCCTTACCTTTCTGTTACAATAATTCAATTCCTCTTCTTTTAAATAATTATTGAATTATTTAAAAACTGTAGGTAAATGAGATGGGCTACTATTGTATCCAACAGAGTGCAATGTAGCACATAAAAGAGGAAAAGGAAGAAGGAATGAAGGGAAAGCACTTGAATTTTGTCCATAATATACATGCTCTTGGGTAGAAAAGGAAATAGATTTACAGAGGGAGTGTGAGAAGCAGTGTAGAAGGACAGCAGGAAGGGCCAGGGAGGTGGATAAGTTTAAGTCAGCAGCATCTTTGAGGTGCAAGAATGGACAGAAGGGGAAAGAAGAGATACCGCAGCAGAGAATACAACACAGACCATGGTCTTGGTGACTCACAGAGCCAGAATGGCCTTGAGCCCAGCCCTTCCACGGGGAGCTCAGCCTCCTTGCTGAAGATTCAGTAGCACACTTTTCGTGGTGCCTCCTGGTGTTAATAGCACGTAACACTAGCATCAGATATTTTCACCTCCCATGGGAGTTTGCCTGGGGTAGCTCAATTAAAAATATTAAGACTGTGGAACAGAAAAAACAGCACATGGTTATCATCTTTTACGACTAGTTATTTTAAGAAGCAAGCAGACTAGCAGCAACCTGGTTTAGAAATTGCTAGCGAGGAAATTAATAGAAAAGACAGAACTAGTAAACAATAAATGATTACTGATGCAAATGTAATGAGGCATGGCTCCAAATTTCTAGTATACAGTGGGAACACAAATACTGATTGAAATAGAAATTATGTGGTCCTAGTAGTACGAGAGGATAACTCAGAGGAAAAGGTTGGCGAGTGTACGGTGCCAGTTCAAGGAAAAAGGATGAATCAAAAGACTGCCTGCTGAAAGAAGGGAGAGAGATATTGGTAGCGGGAAGCAGGAATGTGCACCTTACTCCTCACGGTCTCATGTGTCGGCATTTCTTTTTCCTCTTCAGTTTCCTCAGTGATTTATAAAGAGATTTTAGGCCCTTATAATAGGCAATTTTGATTTATTTATAAAATGCTTAGTTCTGCTTAATCTCTCTCTCCTTTTCCCCGAAAGCTGACCAAAAGGCTGTATGTATAGCCAGTCTACCCTACCTACCAGTATTAAGAAGAATTTTTCATTCTTGTGAAGATTAAACAAACATTCGATTCCTTACCTTTCTGTTACAATAATTCAATTATGAGAAACAGAAATGAACGACTGCGTTGAACACTAGCACCACGTTTCATACGGAGCCAGAGATCATTTCACTTGCCAAATTAATTCAGCTGGCTCCGTTACCAGCTCCAGCACATGGATGATAAACAGGTGGAAGTGGTATAAAAACAAGATAATGATAAATGGCAGAGTACCAAAAGGGAGGTGTAGAGATGTCAAACAAAATGTCCCAGAAGTCAGTGCTAACCAGGCCGACTTCACAGCATCATGGTCCAGTACACTAAGGCAATGACGCACTGCATGAAATTAACAAGCATCTAGAATGTTTTCCCTGGGACACAAAGATGGCTAAGGAAATCAACCGGGGCACGGAAGAGAGCACCATACCGGAAGAACCCAAGTTCTTTATTTTTCAAAGGAGAAAAGAATCATTCCAAAAGATAATAAATTGAGGGTTTTGAGGGTTGGGGATTTAGCTCAGTGGCACAAGTGCCTGCCTGGCAGGCGCAAGGTCCTGAGTTCGATTCCTGGTACCAAAAAAAAAAAAAAAGATAATAAATTGTATTGCAGCAAAAATTTTAATACAGCCTTAGTTGCATATAAATGAATGTGAAATACATTGTGGAGTTCTAGGACACAGCAAACACTCAGAACACATTGGACTTTTATGTTATTTAGTCAGTAAGCCACTGCATGTTGGGAGTAAAGCTACATATGATTTCTGTGGGAAAGAAACACTAGCTTCCCCTCCCCCCATACAAAGGTGCAATTTTCCTAAGTCTCGTCAAGTCACATGAGAGTTAAAAGGCTCACAGTAGCTGATAAATTATAACTGTGACCTACATGCAAGCCATACTGTTTAAAGAAAGACAGGTTTTGTCTTTGTTTTTGTTCTTTTCCCTTTAAAATAAAAGGTAAAGAAAGACAGGACAAATCTTTTTGGAGAGGTACTGTTATATATTCACTGCAATTTGAATATAGAGCAAAGTGTAACTACCAGTGGTCCCTGCCTTAGTAAAGTCTTAAACCACTGACTACAGAGAACCTGAATTTGAATTCCAACCCTGCAACCACCGTGGGTGAATTGTAGCCAGACACTAAGGCTTAGGGATGGTAGTTTATTACTTGTTTTAATCCACGAAGACTTCGAGCATTTAACTCTGTGTGGTTATTGTGCTGGTTCAGTGACGGAGGATGAGTCGTACTTGGCTTCACACCTGTCATGAGCTAGAGGTTCTCTGCTTTCTTCTGGCAAGTGTGGAGACAGCCGCAGAACACCGTGAGCACATAGGAAGTCAGTACAATCTTCACTTTCCTCATAATGAGGTGACGAGACACACTGGTGGTGATTTTTTTTTTATCATGGGATTGATAGTTCAGAAACTGTGTAAAATTCTTTGGTAACTAAACTTTTAACGTACAGATTTACTTTATCATCTTAAATTAATTAACTTTTGATTTATAAGTCATAATTATATCTAGTTATGGAATGCAATGTGATAGTTTGATATGGGTATAGTGTGACATGATTAATTCAAGCCAATTAATATATTTCACCTTACCTATCTCTCATTTTTCCTTGTGAGATATTGAAATTTAGTGTGAGCTACTTTTAAATGCATAGTACATTGTGTGTAGTACTGTTGCCCGGCTGTACCATAGGTCTCACAGCCTGCTCTTCCTTTCTGTTGGAGACTTTGGACCCTGTCATCAACAATTGCCCATTCCCTCTGCCCAGTGCCAGCTAACCAACAATTCTGCTTATATAAGATCGAATTTATTAGCGTCTATACATAAGGGAGGCCATGCAGAATTTGTTTACTCTGCCTTATATATTCCACTAGGCATCTTGTTTACTTTTCTCTTTGCTAACACAAAGTACATGACACCCGGAGTTAAAGGAAGCAGGTTTACTGTAGCCCACAGTTTGCAGCGCTTTCAGTTCATAGTCATCCGGCTCCAAGGCAGGGTGTCATGGCAGAGGGCATCACAGAGTAGGCAGGTAGGAGACGTCAAGCAGCAAGCGACAGGGGGCAGTAGCAGCTTCTTTCTGTCCTTTTATATTCCATCTAGGCTACATGCCCTTAGAGTGTGCACGTAGCAAGTTCACACCCAGAACTAGGCCAAACCAGTGGACTAACGTAATCACATACCGTCAATCCCAGAACCACACATGTTAGGTCCAGCCACCTCTAAGGAATCCCATCTATGACTGCATGAGGCTTTGGAGGGGACATCTAGACAAAAGTCATTAACACTAGATGTAATGTTATCCATGTTGTTGCAATGATTGATTTCAATTTCTAAAGGCCAAATAATATTTCACGGCATATGAATATCATTATGTCCTTCCTATATTATTATATTTTTTCTCCATTCACCTACTGACAGCCACTTGGCTTGCTTCCCAGTCTTGGTATTGGGATGTGTGAAAGCGAATGTGGGTATACAGATGTCTCTTCAGCATACTGACTTCAGGTCCTCTGGACATACACCTGGGAGTGGGATTATCGGGTTGCATTTCAATTCTATTTTCAGTTTCTTGAGGATCTGTCCTACCATTCCTCATAGTAGTTTTACTAAATTATGTTTCAATGAAAAATGTATACAAGTTATGTTTTCTCCACATTCTCTCCAACATTGGTGTCTTTCTTTTGTGGTTTTTGATACAAGCCATTCTAAAAGGTATGAGCTCTCCTTAAATAGCATTGAACTCAACCATAGAAATTTCCACTCGTGTGAGGAAGTCTGCACAGTACATGCTATGGTACAAACTCAGAAACTTTCTTTCAGTGCTGAGATTTAGCTGCAGTGAGTCATGTGTACAACACCCTTTGTACTTCCATTTTTAACCAAAATAGATCTCGTCTGGAGGAATGTGGACTAAATGCAGGCATGCACTGTGTTCTCCGGAGCTGAGAGACTGGGATGTGTGGAGCAGAACAGGATCTGTGCAAAGGCCGTCTGCACCGTCATGAGTCTGCGGCCAAGCTCCACAGCTTACCAAGGCGACCTCCCGGGAGCAAGTCGGCTGAGATAAAGAGTTGTGGAAATTATCCTCGAAGTAAATGCACACAGTTTAGTGATATTTTACTTCCTCATCAACTCTAATATTTTCAGTTGACTCTCCCCAATGTGGAATTATAAACCACAATGTGGAAACCAGTCAATGTAGCACTTATTGGGTAAGATCAGAATTTTAAGATGGGAGAAAGATACATTGCCTATATTTATCTTCCATCTACACAGAAACGGTTGAGATTGTCAGCGCATTGATGTATCATTTATTTATAATAATGCATTAATCACAATAATGAGCAATCAATTTTCAGATGTTAAATGAACACTCAGAATAGGAAACCTTGTCATTTAGAAGGCCAGTTAATGAAAGCAAGGTGGAAACGATTCCTTGATTAGGCAGTTGACTTTTTAAATATAAATGTTTGTGTCTGTATGAATTTAGAGACTTTTAAACATCTGAACTTCTTTATGCTGATTTTTAGCAAGTTAGAGAGTATTGACTGCTTTTAAGAGGGAACCTGGACACGGTAGCTTTACTGAGTACACACTTGGCACATACTTGATGCTGATAGAATTGCGTAGAATTGATCTACTGGCTTTGTGAAAACTTCAATTTAATAGGTAAACTAAAAATTGGCAGTACAAAATTCAGCATGTTGATTTTATCAGGGATATAATCTCAGTTATCAGAACTTCTCTATAGATATACTTTTTCTATATAATATATATATGTGTGTGCATGAGATGTGTGTATCTATATATACAAACATCTATACACATGTTTCATGCAGTTTTTATATTTACTTATTTATTTATGTCTTTTTGAGACAGGGTCTCATTATGCAGTTCAGGCTGGCCTTGAGCTCACTTTGTAGTACAGGCTGGTCTCAAACTTGCAACAATCCTGCCTCAGCCTCCCAAGTGCTGGGATTACAGGCGTGTGCCTCCACACCCTGCTCATGCAATTTTTATATATGAACAGTGTATATATATTCATATATGTATAATACATGTATATTTCTGCATCTGAAATAAAAAAAGACTTCTCTTTCCTTTGGGAGGAACTTGGCCACCAATTGTGGATAAGTCTTTATAATACCTAAAAAATGTGAATGCTGTGTAGATAGCTGTAATATTGGTTAAGGCAGGGCCCCACAGCTCGTGGGATATGGACCAGCACATGTCCATAACTTGTTAGGCACAAGGTCACACAGCAAGAGGTAAGTGGTGGGCAGGAGGGGGAAGTCTCATCTGCATTTACAGCAGCTGCCCGTCATTCCCATTACGGCCTGAGCTCCACCTTCTGTCGGATCCGTGGCGGCATTACGTTCTCCGGAGTGAGAACTGCGGAGGTGGAAGATCTAGGATGAACGCTCCTTGTGAGACTGTAATGCCTCACGACGTGAGGTGGGGCTGAGGTCGTGCCGATAATCTGGGGAGCGGGGCAAACAGAGACGAACAGCAGCGGGGGCGTGTGGCTGCGCAGAGACCACGGTAACTCAGGTACTTAAGGAGCCGCATGGACGTCCTGTGGGGCAGGCGACGCTGAAGCTGCGCTTGGAAGCAGGATGTCGGTCAGAACTGGGCACTTGTTTCGGTCCCACCGGTGCCCCATTATCTGTTCACCGCTTCCCTCTTCCCCTCCCGCACTGTGCGCTTCTCTGAGTGACGGCTTTGGTAAGTCCACGCGCTACCCTCAGCTAAAATGAGTAAAACTCAAACGCCACCCTGAAAAGGGTGACGACACTATGGTGAAGCAGTAGAAAACTCTTGCCTGCTAAGAAAAAGAAGCAGCAATGAAAAGAAAATGGAAGCATCCTATTTAAATTACAAGAGTCTATTCACATCCTCCGAGCCTGCTCTGCATAATGCATACGTCTACAGTATATGCTAAAGGTAAAATATATGCTAATGTAATACAATATGCTATAATATCTAATATATGGTTACTGGCCACATAATATACGGTGACTGGCCATCTGTGACACATTCAGTACTGCTTTGATACATGGAGACCAAGCAGACTGTGTTAAAAACATAACTGTGGAGTTTTCAAGTGAAAAAATAACATATGAGTATGGAGAAGAGAAACCATAATTCATAGCATCATTCTCAGTGGCTAACTGCATCGCTAAGGTTAAGAAGTCCTTTACTATTGGTGAACAGCTGATCCTGTATGCTGCTCAGGATATTTATTCCTCTCTCTCTCTCTCTCCATCCCTCTCTTCTTACTCTCTCTCTCTCCCCCTCTCTCCCTCTCTCCCTCTCTCTCTTTCTCTCTCCCTCTTTCCCCCCCCTCTCTCTCTCTCTCTCTCTCTCTCTCTCTCTCTCTCTCTCTTTGTGGTATAAGGAATCAAATCCAGGGCATCGCACTTGCCAGGCAGGTGCTGTGCCTCTCACCTACACCTCTGGCCTGTTACTACCTTTTAAGAAAGGCTGAAGTTCAGAAGGTGTCGCGTATTCCCCTTGGTGCTAGTGCCATAACTACACAAACTGACGAAATAGCAGAGGGTGCTGAGGCACAGCTATTAGTATGAAGGAGTCACTGTGTCACGTGGCCCAGGCTGACCAGCAGTTGTGGCTTGTTTGTAGATGTGCTCCCCAAAGCCTCATGGGGCCATAGGCGGGGCTCTGCAGAGGCAGCTGCATCTAGAGTGTGTGATGCTGGGATTAAGCCCACTGATTGGCTGGCATAGTTCCCGGTGTGAATGATGCCTGTCTGAAGGGCAGGTAGTCTAGCTAGAACATAAAGGGACAGAGAGAATCTGATATTGCTACTTGTTGTTTGCTTGCTGCTTGCTGCCTTCTGTCTGCTTTGCTTTGCCATGGACTCTTTATCCTCTGTGATGTCCCTCTACCGTGCCACCCTGCCTTGGAGCCAGCCAACTAGAGACTGAAACCTCTACCTTTCCTTCTTTAACTTTCGGTGTTGACTATTTCGTCTCAGAAAGAAGAAAATTAATGAAGACAAAAATCTACCAGTGTTGACAAGGCAACAATGCTTGTTTCTCTGCAATATATTTTTCAGGAAAATGTACATGAGAATATGTTGCATGCAATTTGTTGCCAAACAACAAAATTATTATAGCTACAGAATTAGTCAAGACTTTGATTTCATATCAGGAAATCTGAGTGGGTCGTTTTGTATCAGCACACGTACACTGTGTCACTCAGAGAGAAATGTTGGATAGCCGAAAATATCACCTGCACTTAACAATGTTTTGAGGATCTTAAATTATCAGCAGTATTAAAGTTTATGCCCTTCACTCATGTTACACAGCTCTGCGAGGAGATGAATGCAAAGCACATGCCTTCCTTGATACACATAAGTGAGAGGGCTTTCTACAGGTAGATCACTGGACAGATGCCAGAGATTTCTTTCTCAGATGAATCTCAGATGCCTGAGATTTGTTTCAGACCTGGCACCACTGGCAGTGCATTTCGTAATATAGTATGGGTTGCAAATTTGCTTGCTCACGTAACCTATTCAACCTGTCTAGTGAACTCAATCTGTCATTTCAGGAGTGGAAGAAAACTCGAGCGCAAGTCAGCAGATAATGTGGATGCCTTCAAACGTTATAACGGGAATGACGGGCTGAGGTGTGAACACTGGTGTTTCGACATGTTTCACACATTAGCCGAGATTTTGAAAGAGACGGAACCAGCGCGTTCTTTCTCCCAGCTGGCACAGGCTTGCCTGTATCAGCTTTCAAAAAGAGTTTGAACTTTACTTTTCAACCACAAACGCTCCTCACACTGGGAAGGAATGGATCCAAGACCCATCATAAATAAGCCAGGTGATCCACTTTACTTGTGCTACATAGATGATCAACTGCTTGAGATCAAATGTGTCAGTGGCCTTAAAGTATGTCTGAAATAGCTTTAAGCACCATACATTCTAGATTCAAGGCAAGGTGGAATATCCTGAGACTGCAACAGAAGCACTGAAAGTCCTTTTCCCACTTCCAGCATCTTGTCTTTGGGAAGCAGAGGTTTGTGCAGTGACGAGAGTGAAAGTGAGATCACGGAGTGGGCTGGACGTAAAGCAGCACGCGTCATTGTCACTGTCCCCCATGGCCTCCATAAGGAAAAATCTCACTGTGTGAAAACAGGCTTAGTGATCTCACTAAGTCTCCACTATGGTGATATCCATATGGATATAGATACTCCAGTGAGGAAATACAGTAAAAATATAGTGCACAATAAATGTCATTGCTCAAATCATCCCCAAATCATCCCTACTTCCAGTCTGTGAAAAACAAAATTGTCTTTCATGGAACCTGTACCTGGTAACAACAGGGTTGGGGACAATCGGTTTAGGGGGCAATGGACAAAACAGACAAGTTGATATGTGTTGAGTAACTGCCGTTGGCAAAGAAATATTTTCCATCTAAGTTAGGCTAATTCTGCACGGTGGAACCTGCGCATTTGATGGGCTGACTGTACTTTCTGTGTATTAACACGATGAGTCCTCGCAGTAATGCTTGTGTCTACACGCTATTTTATCTTCCTTCACTGATGAGGAAGTAGAAGCAGAAAAGATTTTATATAAATGCTAGAATGCTGTTCAAACCCTTTGGTCTTCAGATTCATGGAATTCAAGATCCTGAAGTCAGCTTGAAACATCCGGGAGGAGCGTCACGACTCCGGCACTGTCGTCTGGGAGGGCCAGTCTCCCGTGCTCCCTCTGCGGTTACACGGGAAGGCCGAGGCTAAGTCACGATGTCTTTTATTCATTTGTGCAGAAAGTACTGTGTCAGTGCTCAGGGGTGAAACCGTGTGAGTATATAGCAAGGAAATGCCTGTGTGCTCACGACATCGAAGAGGGAGCTGCTGTCTGATGGATCCTTGTGCACAGAGGTTTGAATGACAGAGAAAAGCCTTGTCGCTGGTTCAGCAGAAACACACAGTGGATGGCAGCAATGTGGCCCACTCCCTGTATTTGACCAAAGTGAGACAATCTGGTGGAATGAAGTTAATTCACAGAGTGCACTCACTAAAACAAAATCTACGTGGTTATTTACACACTACAGATGTTTAGAAGTCAGGTGGATTATTTATGGTTGTTTTAGCAATGGGATTTTTTGGTACCGGGAATCAAACTCACAACCTTGCGCTTGCTAGGCAGGTGCTGCCCCGCTGAGCTACAACCCCGGCTATTTACGGTTATTTTAAAAATTCAATGATTACAGATTTCTTTCTCCTGCCCGTTGCATTCTGTCCAGTTTCTCTTTCTACCTTCAGCTTGCACGGGTAGCCAAACGTTCAGATTTTCCTGCTTTGGAAAAAGCTGTGAAGCCGTTATCAAAAATAGAAGACACTCATAAAAATTCATACTTTTTGTAAGCTGTGAGGCCTTTTTATTTTAGAGGCAGTGTGTTGGTGATGGAGCTGCAGAGGAGATTGTGAAGGATTCCCTTTTTCCGCAGCAATCCCAGAAGGTGGTCAGAGCTCAGAGAAAGACAGATCAATGCTAGGTGGTGCCAGGTTCCACCTTCACAAGCATGTGTGTTCCTCAAGCACAGAACACCCCACTGCTGGCTCTCTGGGACCCCGCTTGGCCCAGGCAGAGAGATAGTAGTGGTTCCTGTAGTCACACAAAACTAAAGACTCTCTTCCTTTTGTTGAAGCCTCCTTGGTTTCTGAGCAACCTTGAGAAGGGTCTACTTCACCAGATAATTCTTATGAATGAATTCTCCTCTGTCCTATCACAGCAGGAAAGAGCCTTTTATTTGAAATAATTTGAATTAAGGAAAATAAATAACTGATGTCTCTCACATGCTAGGGATTGTGGCTTAAAATTCATAGCCACAACTACACATGTACAACCATGCAAAACAAATACTTTCTCTACATACCTTTAGCCATGAACTGTTATGCTGCTCTCCTCTGAGTCACATAAAACTGTGACAAGGTGAGAATGGAAATAATTATCCAGTCGACAAACATATAAACTCTTATTTTAATTTCTTAGCCTATCACATGAAGTATGGTGCCTTGACTTCACATATCAAGAACAGCAGCGCATTCTCCTCCACTTACTACTTTTCACGTGTGTTTGCATTACTTTTGCACACATTCCCTGAAGCCTTTCCACCCTGTCTTTTTGTTTCATTTTGTTTTGTTTAGATAATGGATGAAGATCCAGCATGTTTAGGTTCTTAACGTATCTCCTGAGTCAAACTGTAGCCTCTGGCAGCCACTTAATTTCCTTCTACCAAAGAGCAGCAATCACAAATATCCAATAAAAATATCCAGTAAAACCTCTCAGAGTGCATTTGATATTTTTACTTAATTGCAATTGGTGAAGGACTTGAGATTTTCTGATGAAAGCATCTATTGTGGGGCAATATGTTGTGATTTAATTTAGAACTATTTTTCTGCCTTTGCTTTTAGAAAGACATGCGGAAATCAAGCATTGAATTAAATAACATTCTTTTTGAGGTAAATGACAGCAGTTAAGAATAAAAGTGGAATATTACAGATTCCATTCAGAAGAGGCCAAATAGTGAATTTTATAAGAAGTAAAGGAATTTAACTTACTATAAGTCTATTTATTGCAAGGAGGGAAAATGTTACTTTCCTGTCTACTGTTTATGGCATTTTAAAAAAAATAACATACTATGTTTTAGAGTACACCTAAATATAGTATTTTCTTTTCTCTCCACTACTTATTATTGAGGCTTTCTTTAAGTCTATAAATTACTTTTATTTCACTGGGTGCCCGACTGCTGCTCAACAACGGCTATTTGGAGATTAGAAATTGTTACTTTTTTCTTGCTAGAGATCTACTGGAAAGGCCATAGAGAATTCTAGCTTTTACATAAACAGCCGTTCTCTGTGGTGGTATTTTGAAAGGGCACTGGGTAGCCCTTAGAAAGCAGCCTAATTTCATTTGAGAGGAGTTATATTTTGGTCATGATTCAGATAGGACATGATATTTGAAGACCACTCATAATTCTTGTTTCTTTCTGTAAGCAGAAAGTTAAAATAGACTTCATATAATATTTTGTTCTTAAGAAAAATAATCTTTAAAATGACTGATCATTGATTTCTTGGTAGCCACCGAGGAATGGCTTCTCTGAAAACAGGGAGAACATGTAAGTGGCTGTAAGGTGTGCTGTGAAGCTGTGAGAGGCACTAAATCTCTCAAACATGCCCCGACAGCAATGCCGCACTGTCAGAAATGCTTCCAGCTTTTTCAGCTTCCTGAATCTTGTTTGCTTTTACTTTTTAATTTAAAAACTCTTAGGCATATTAAATGTAATTATGTAATCTAATTCACTAGATCTTGAAGGTGGATTTTGTGATTATGCTGGGAGCTGAGTAGGTAAGGGTAACGATACATAAATGTCTTCTCCCAAATGAAAAAACTAATGGGTGAAGAGAAGGAAAAAAAAAATCAAATGTCATCTGATCAAAGTTCTCCTTGGTGATACCCTGCCCGGAAGCTTGCACACGGCTTACTTATGACGTAAAGTTGCCTCACAGTAATTTTCCTTAACAGAGGCTCTGATAATACTGAGTCCCGTATATGTTAAAAGCCCGGTGGTATTGTGGGTAATATTTTCACCACCGTGTAGCCCAATGCATCCTTATTTTTATTTAGTATACTCCTCTCTCTACCAACCTAATGTAGTCCATTTTTTACATGATATGCTTCATGACAGCACTCCCCAACCTTTTTGGTATCTGTCTTGGTTACTTTTCTCTCATTGCTGGGACAAAATACCTGACGCCCAAAATTAAGGAAGGAAAGGTTTATTTCACTTACAGTTTGTGGAGGTTTCAGTCCATACTTGGCAGGTTACAAGGCAGAGTGGCACATGGCAGAGAGCTACAGCTCTTGGCGGCGGAACACAGCAAAAGCAACAAGCACTAAAAGGGAGGAATGGACGCAAGCAGCCTCCTCCTCTCCCTTACATATGCAAACTATCCACCCCAGGGCGGGTGTAGCTCTCACACCCATAATCAATCAAACCCTAAAAGCCTGCCCCATGACCGCATGAGGCTTTGGGGGAACACCCAGATGCAAACCATAAGAGTATCAAAGACTGATGTTGTAGAAGGCAATTTTTCCATGGTCCCAGAGGTCCATCTTTTTTTTTTAGTAGTATATGTTTGTGATACGTAATTGTTATATCCCCCAGCTTTGCCCCACTGCAGAACATTAGGTGTTAGACGCTCCTAAGGAGCACGCACCCTCCTCTCTTCCCTGGGAAGTTCCCAGTGGGGTTGCTCCTCCTGTGAGACTCTAATAGCCCGCTGATCTGACAGGAGGCAGCGCTCAGGTGGGGATGCCCATGACAGAAAGCGGCTGTAAATACAGACAAAGCTTTGCTCACTCCCTGCTGTGCAGCCCGGTTCCTGACAGGCCACAGACCAGACTGTTGGAGACTCATTTAATGAGGTTCTCTCTGCTTGTGGAGACTGTGTTTGTCTGGACTCTTCCAAGTAAGAGCTGGCCTAATAACTCAGTCCTAGCCCAAGACCTAACTACATGAGCTCTGGTGTCTCAGGGCAGAGAAGATGGGCATTCCTGTGCAGTAGAGGGCACTCGCCCCTCTGCCCTGTCTGTGTCCCGTTGGAATTCCAGCATATTGGGTGATGCCTGCACCCATCCACAGGGGAATCAGTGCCAATTTCAATGCTAATCTCCAGCAGAAACAACCTAACAAATATACTCTGAAATAACATTTTACCAGCTCTCTGGACACCCCTTCACCCAGTCAAGGTGACAACCTAAATTAACCATCCTGGAGGATTAATGTTATTAGACTCTAGGACACATTGCCTCTGGTATGAAAATGCCTGCTCTGTTTAGCTGTGTAATTGTGGAAAATTATTTAATCTTCACATCTCTTCACCCACAAAAGCAATAAAATAAAATAGCAATATCAAATACCTAATGCAGTTATTTTGTAAGATTAGGGTGTGTGTGTGTGTGTGTGTGTGTGTGTGTGTGTGTGTGCATGGATCATTTAGAGCCTCATCTGGCACACAGTGCAAAATAACCTCAATTATTGTTTCTCAAGATACATTAGATACCTACTATTCACTGAGTATGTTTGGGCCAGGGATATACCTCAGTGGCACAAGCACCGGCCTGGCAAGTGCGAGGTCCTGAGTTTGATTCCCGGTACCAAAAAAAAAAAAAAAAAAAAGAAACAAGCAATCATTGAGTATGTCTGAGCATCTATGTTACAACAGCAAAAACAAAGCAAGATAAAGACTACAGTCCTAGATACTCACAGTCCAACTGTTAGACTTTTCTGTTTATTCCCATATCATGGATAGGTTCCTCCACCGGGGAGAGTAGAAACGGTACAGGAGGTCACAAACTGCCCTTTTGCTCTCAGAAATTTGCTTTATTCATTTTAGTGCAAGTATGAAAAATAGCCAAAACAGCAAAAATAACGAATGAGAATCTGTCATAGACTAGTTTTAAGCAAAAATTGTTGCTTATTGCTGATTGATCATGAGTCGGTTCTTCTCACAGGGCAGTTAACATCTCTTACTTTTTCAAGGCACGTGTTCTTCCGCTCTTCAGTAAAACATGTCATCATTTGACACTGCTTTCTATAGCCAGTCTAATGGGAGTTTACATATTCTAGCGAACTGTCTACCCAAAACCAATATAAAATAACCCAATAAAATCTTACCAATATTTTATAGAAAAGAGTAATACTTTTTAAATATTATGATATCATCCTTATTATTTGGAAACACTCCAAAGGTAACACTTTACATGGTATTTCATGTCTGTCTTCAGTGGAATCAAGGAATACCTTTAGATTACCCATTTATTCCTTCAAGTTTCTCCTCTCAAGTAATGGGTTGATTTTTAAACCCCTTTTAATAGGTTAAGGGGATAAAGCATCATTTCTAAAAGGCTTTGGAATAAGCGGCTTATCTACTTGACGAAACAAAGGAATGACAGAATTTTACAGTTGAGAAAAGCAGTAAAAGCTTTTGTTTTTAAAGCAGTGCAATTATTTTTCATTAAAGTTTATATGAAGAGTCCAAACAGGTAAAAGGAAAGATGCTCTGATTGAAATGACATGCAAGCGTTAGGGCTTTGCTCTTGGTGATGGTGATGGATTTGAAATTGCAAGCCACCTTGTTTTGAAATTCTGCATCACTTTTATTGTTCTCTATGCTGTTTTGTTCACGTTCTTGTTTTTGTTATTTTGATTTTTTCTTTTCTTTTTAAAATGAAAACAAAATTTATATGTATATACAAGGATAGCTGGGATACGTGTACTGCTGATGTCTGTGGTTGATTCAAAGGAACAGTCAATGCTTCAAATTTTCTTTTTTCTTGACCGATTTTGCACGCTTGTACCTGGTCATCAGAATGACTGATCTGAAAACAACAATGTGCAGTATAAGATCCATTGTTGAATTCATACCATCTTCTATGGTGAAGCTCTGCATCATTTCCAATGTCCATTTTTATTACTTGCTACTGTCTTTGACTGCTTGATCAATCTTACATTCTTACATCTGGTAGACTGAGCAATTTGGTTGAAGATAACAGTACGTAATGTAACAACCATTGTTAATTTCTATCATTCTGTTTTGAGTCATGTGTCATTTTTGTTGTTTTTGTGTTGTTTTTATTTTGTCTTCATTGTTGCTGTTCTGTTAGTTTTTTATCTCTAAAATAAAAAAATTGCAAGCCAAGAAATTTTAGTTCAAACTTCTCTTTCAAATTCAGGTCTTCATTTTACAGTCTAGGCTGGTGAGATAAAAAATATTTGTTTACAGTCACAGAACTAGCACAGACAAGGCCAAAGGTAGAAGCAAAGTCTCCAGATAGCTACACTTAGGTTTTTTTCTCCCTTACATTAAGAAATAACTTTCTGCACTATGATTAAATTGAAGGATAAACCAGGTCATACACTACTGTTGCACAGCCAAGATCACGTTGGAAGCAGTGCACATAGACTTGGAGATACTGTTACAACATTTTTGGAAAATAGAATCTGCCACAATCTTTTCTCTGGCCACAGGATTTCACATTCCTGCATGTGAAAGAATGCCATTCCCTCCTCCTACATGGATTCAAGTTGCATTGCATTATTGCAATTGCTCAAAGTTCACGATCACATTAACAGAAGCAAAGACTCAAATACAGTTCTTTTGGAAACTCTTTCTGTAGATCTGAAGACTGATAATTCAAAGACATATTATATTAAACACCACACCCAACAACCCCTGACAAGGCAGACATAGGATGACTCATGTTCACAAAATGGGAGGTGTGGGGGCACATGGCATACGCTGATCCCCAGTAATTCAGAATGTGAACGTGACTAGGGTCAAGTCTTACTGTCCAGGGTTAATTCTGAAGGGTTCTGGACTTCATCCGCTGGCTTCTTGCTTCTGTCTCCCAAGCCACCCATTCTTCTCCATGATAAGTCACAGACGCTTGATGCTTAGTAATTTTCTCATACTAATTCAAGAGTCTCGAAGGGTTACTTGTAGTTTTATACTACTTCTAATTCTAGTCCATGGTGACAGTGTTTCCTCAGCTTCTCTTGAAAGTTTGTGAGAACTTAATACATCTTATTGGAGTTTAGTCTCTTATAGTGGAGTTTAGTCACATTCTAAGTTTCCTTGATTTCAGCCCTTTGCAACTTGAGGCTTCTTTTAAGATTGCTGTGGGGTAGTATTCTCACTAGATTTACAAGCCTCATTGGAGGTGTATGTCTTAGAGATTCTTAACAGTGCATGTTCTTTATTTTGTACTACATGTGTAGTGCCTACTGTTTACATTCCCTGTGGTAACTTGGAACATATGCATAACACAGCTTAATTCCGTTTTTAACCCCCTTTTTCTGTGCCTCATTTATTCATCTCTCTTTTTCTACTTTTTATTTTAAAGAGGAAAAATAACAATGAAACTGTTTCAAAACAAGTTAGTAGGAGATTTACAATAATTAATACACCGCACATCATTGTCTTCATAGTAATTATTCTGAGTACAAGATATAGGCATGATATCTTGTCCAAACAATATTAGCGCAGACTTTTCTTTTCAATGAACTAAGACAAACTAGCTGCAACCTTGTGTATAAATATATTTTTCCTTTTTCCCTTTTCCCCATCACGGTTTGTGTTTCCTTTGGAACAGTTTCTTCCGAGTTCACAGCATCTGTGTACACTTTGGACCTTATTTACTCATTCAGTTTCTCACATTAGTGACACAATATGATGCTTACATATAGGTCTTATTTTGTTTCACTTATGAGTATGCCCCTTGCTTTTTATGTTTTGGGCAAGTTTGCAGTGCATAATGTTCGCATTCATTGTGTGAAGTTAGTACGTAACACATCCCCGTTCCCTTTTATCCTCCCCTGTTCTTTGCCTCCCTTCCCGTTACTCCCACTTCTTGATCCCCTCCCTTTGAAAACAATCAATCTCCCTACTTCTTGTTATCTACCTTTTGTTTTGCCCTTTGTTTTTATCCTGGGTTTCTCATGTAATGTGAATATGTGATATTTAAGCTTGTGTATCTGAGTTACTTCACTTAAGATTATGTTCTCCAGGTATATCCATTTCCCTAAAATGACTCATTTATCTCTTTTATACCACAGTAGTATTGTGTGTAAATATCACATTTTCTTTTTCCATCCATTGTTGTTGAACATGCAGGCCAAATCCATGGTTTAGCTATTAGAAATTATTCTGCTTTAAATATGGCTGTATATGTGTAACCAATAGTTAGAAGGCTTCTTTTTGCCTGTAGCCTTTCCAGCTTTGTTGTTATTTGATTTCTTGATCACCACCATTCTTTCTGAGGTAAGATGAACTCTCAGTGTTATTTTAATTTGCATTTCTCTGATGGCCAGGAATGTTGAGCATTTCATAGTGTATCTACTGGCCGTTAGTACTTCCTCTTCTGTGAAGTGTCTGCTCATTTCACTAGCCCATTATTTGATTTGGCCATTTATTTTGTGAGATCTAATTTTTCAGATCTTTATATGATGTAGTTATGAGTCTTCTGTCTGAGGAATCCCTGAAAAATGTTTTCCTCTCATTCTGTAGGTTGTGTTTTCACCCTGTTGGTTGTTACTTCTGTGGTGTAGAACATTTTAATTTGATATGAATCCATTTGTTGATTCTTGGAACTGTTTCCTGTGGAACTGGGATTCTGTTAAGAAAGTCCTTAAGAGTGCCTATGACTTCAAGGGTTTTGCCTACTGTATTTTCCAGCGGGTTAAGTGTTTCTGGTTTAACATTTAGTTTTTTGATCCATTTTGATTATAGTTCAGTGCATGAGGGAGTGGTGATAGCAGACATCCTTGTTTTGTTCTTGATTTTAGAGGGAAGATTTTTAGTTTCTTTCTACTTAATATGATGTTGGCAGTAAATTTGATATAAATGGCTTTTATCAAATACAGATGAAGTCCTATTTTCTTCAGTGTTTTTTATCATGGAAAGATGGTATACTTTGCCTAAGGCCTTTCTGCAGCTATTGAGATGATTATGTGAGTTTTGTCCTTGGTTCTGTGTATATGATGTATCACATTTATTGATTTCCATGGTTGAACCCTTCTTTTATCCCTGGAATTAAGCTTCCTTGGTCATGACACATGATCTTTTTGATAAATCATTGCATTCTGTTTGCCAATATCTTGTTGGGGATTTTTGTATCAATATTCATTAAATACATCAGTCTAGTGTTCTCTTTTTAGTTGGATCCGTGCCTAGTTGTGGAGTCTGGGTAATGGCAGCTTTCATAAATGACTTTGAGAGTATTCTTTTCCTTCTAATTTCATTAAAAAGCTTTAGGAGTATTTATGTTAGAACTTCATTGAAGTTTTTGTAGAACTCAGCAGTGAACTTGTCCTGACCTTGGCTTTTCATATTTGGTAGGTTATTTATTATAGCTTTATTTTCATTGGTTGTTATTGGGTTATTTGAGGTATTTAAATATTCTTGATTCAAATTCAGTAATTTATGGGCATCTATAAATCTCTCAATTTCTTCTGAATTCT
Source organism: Chinchilla lanigera (assembly GCF_000276665.1). Classification (NCBI taxonomy): domain Eukaryota; kingdom Metazoa; phylum Chordata; class Mammalia; order Rodentia; family Chinchillidae; genus Chinchilla; species Chinchilla lanigera. Next base: position 17,507,082 of record NW_004955441.1, read on the forward strand.
ACAATTCATTGGTATAAAGCTTTGCAAAGTAGATCTTAATAATGTTTTTGATTTTGGTCGTGTCCATTTTGATTTCATCTTTTTCATTTATAATTGCATTGATTTGAGTCTTTCTTTTTTGTTAGATCAGATAGAGGTTTGTCTTTATTTTGAAGGACAGTCTCTTTATTTGATTAATTCTTTCTAATTTTTTGTCTCAATGTCATTGATTTCTGCTCTGATCTTTATAATTTCCTTCCTTGTACTAGCTGTGGGTTTCAATTCTTCTTGTTTTACTAGGACCTTGTGGTGCATCATTAGATTATTAATCTGGGTTCTGTTTGTGCCATGTGGGTATTTACAGCTACAAATTTGTCACTTGGAATTGCTTTCACTGTGTCCTATAAATTCTGATATATTGTACTGGCATTGTCACTTCGTTCCAGAAACTTTCTTACTTCTTCCTCTACTTATTCTGTAACTCAGTTTAGTTAAGACTGTACAGTTTAGTTTCCTTGCATTTGCATGATTTTTGTGTTTTCTTTAGCTGTTGATTCCTAAATTTACTGTACTACCATCTGATAACAGGCTTTTGATTATTTTTCATACCTAATGCTGGTTTATGTTGAGTGTGTGGCTTGTTCTGGAAGAAGTTCTATGTTCTAAAAGAATGTGCATTCTGCTGTTGGCTGGGACATCTATAGGTCTGTTAAGCTCATTTGTTCAAAGGTTTTGTTCAAGTCTTACACTTCACTGTTGATGGTTTTGTCTCATTGATTTATTTTTGTAGTGGGTTATGGAGGACTGTCTTAATTACTTTTGTTTTGTTGCTGAGACAAAATACCCGACACCCAGAAATAAGGAAGGAAAGGTTTCTTTAGCTCACAGTTGGTGGGAGTTTCAGTCCATACTCTGCTGGCTCCAAGGAAGGGTGGTGTGGCAGAGGGGTCACCGTTCATGGTGGCAGTAGACAGCAAAAACAGCAAGAACAAACAAGGAGGAGCACAGAAAAACAATCCTCTTATCCTCCCTCAGATCACATACAGGCTACACAGCACTCACACCCATAATCCTAGCACTGCACCCTGAATCAGTCACAAACTCTAGAAACCACACCCACGACTGCATGAGGCTTTTGGGGGACATCCAGGTACAAACCACGTAACATTCAACCCCTGGGCCCCAAAGACTCATGCACACCCCATCATGTAAAAGGCATTTAGTCCATCTCTAAGAGTTGCCAAAGTCCTGTTTCAGCATTGCTGAAAAGTCCAAGTCCCAAGTCTCCTCTGAGATCTAAGGCAAATTCTTAGCAATGAGACCCTGTGCAAATGTAAAGGAAGTTAAACACTTCCAATATTCAGTGGCACAAGATAGACATTTCTATTCCAAAAGTTACAAATGGGGATACAAAGGAATGGAACCAAAGCAAGTCCAACATCCAGCAGGGCAAACATTAAGTCCTGTAGTTCCATGAGGAACATCCAAAGTAACTGTGCTAAATTGTGAGCTCCGAAGGGTTTGTGTGACTCCACTCCTATGGCACATCTAGTGGTTACAGCTCCCATGGCTTCTGTCTTAGGCCCTCTTTATTCCCTCCTTGCAGCTTTCCTTAGATAGTCCATGTTCCTGGCTTTTCCAGGTTTCTGGGGTCTCCATAGCACCTTTCACTTCTCATTCAGAGCTTCATATATTGCCCTATCAGGAGCACACTGCCTGGCCTCCAAGACCTTCTTCTGAAATCTCAGTGGAAGCCTTCTTAGCCCCACAAATCTTGCATCTGCATGTATCTAGAAGGAGCACCATGTGGATCATACCAAGGTGTGATGCCCCCTGGAGCAATAACCAGACTTTCTTCTCTCTTGGCTATTTTATTGCATAGTCATTTTCAAAGTAGGTGCTCAGATTACCAGATATAGCCGTGTAAAATTGATCAAACAATTAAGCATTTACTGTTCCTTTCAATAAACTAATAGAAACTGGTAGTATAATTATCTTAGCTATCTTGTATATGTTTTTATATTTATATTTATATATTTTTCCCTGCCTTCTTTTCTCCTTTCCTCTATACCTTTCCTCTATATCTCCTTTCCTCTATACCTCCTTTTGAGCAGTGTATTTTCCTTTTACAATATCTATTGTAACTTTTGGGATTTATTTACTCTTTTACGTTCTTACACTCAGGAGACAATATGATGTTTACACCTGTGGGTCTGATTTATTTTACTTATGGGTATGATCTCTCATTTACCTATAAAAGCCTTGAGTTTATCTTTTTTTTATAGCTGAGTAATACTCCATTGTGTAAAAATACAAATGCCCATCCACCTATGAATGGATAACAAGGATTTTTTTTTATATACTGGAGTACCACTGTGCCGTAAAGAAGAATAAACATGAGGCATTTATTAATAAATGGATAGACCTTGAGACCACACTCTTAAGTGAAATACACTGGACACACATGTGTAAATATCACATTGTCTCACTGGTGTATAAACTGAAAGTGTAAATAAGAAGCAAATTGCACAAGAGATATAGTAAAATTGGAAGAAATTTCTCAAAAGGACAGGGGAACTACAAAGGGGCAGGGGTAAGGAAAGAAGGCAAAAGAAAAAAAATGAGAAAACAAGGATAAAATGGAAAGAAAGCTTTGTAAATAGGAGGGGAAGAGGGGTTGAAGGGAGAGGAAGAAAGACAATCAAGTTACATCATGTACAGGTATAGATTCTCTATGACGAACGTGATCGCTGTATATACCTGAACTGTACCGATAAACACTTAAATTTTAAAAAACTGTCACCCGGTTCTCTTCCATGACACAAAGAGATCTTGTCTTCTCCATGACTCGGGCCCATTTTCCTCGCTTTGCTGTGATAGTCTCTGATTCTCTGGCTCCTGACACAGATTTCGAGGGCTTTCGGAGTCTGGCCCCACCCTGCTCAAGGCAGTGCCGCGCGGTTTGGGTTTTATTTCAGGACTGTCCCAGTGTCCTGGTTACCGCAGCTACTTAACAAGCCACCTCAGATCTAGCAAAGGGCCACCAGAGCAGGCACCGACTCTGATCGTGCCCCATGGGTTTGGAAACTGACCCTCCCTAGCGAGCGAGTCTCTTTGCGGTGCTCCAGGCGGTTGTTATCCGGTCATAGGGGTCACCTCTGAGGCTTCCCGACATGACTGGATAGCCATGTCTGTTGTCTGGAGTCGCAGTGTCCTCTCTAACCCTGTAGCCTAGGTTTTATTTTAATATGGTGACTGTCTCCAGGGCTGGGTTCCACAAGAGAAAACCAAGAAGGAGCATCCTACTGACTAGTCTCAGATCTTACGGACCGTCATGTTTACCGTCCTTTGTGGGTCAAGGCTCCGGTAACGTTCCAACCCCACCTGGCTGCGAGGGGAGGCACAAAGTGCCTTGTCTAGGTGGAGACGGCTGAGGCGCTGGGGCCTGAGGGATGAGGGGGTGCAGGGTAAGTCTCTGGAGGACGGAATCTGCCATTGACTACAACATGTCAGCTGTGCATGTCTCAAATACTAATCGGAAAGTCTAATGAAAATTACAATAATGATATTAAACTATTCTGCATTGTGTGGAAGAAAACAGCTGAATGTATTTTCTTTAAAAATGAAAACCACAACAGTGTTTGTAAGGCTAATGTTTCGATGTTTGAAAATAGACAGATCTAATGAAACGTACAAGAGCTGCTCTGGGGAAGGTCAGTATTTTACAGTGTATGAGAAAAGTTACACTCAGGGAGACAAACATACTTCTTGCGGAAGGACCAAATGGCCTGAATAAGAAAAGATTGCCTTATGAGTGTCTAAGTGCAGTTATGATAGCCTGCCATTTCACAAAGCTGATTTTAACCCTCTGTTAAGTATTTACCTCCTTTTTTCAGTGACCTTATTGAAAGATAAGACATATCAAAATTAGGTAAAAACTACCTCACATGCAGCAGCTACTGTTGGGCAGCAATTATCCTGCTTTCAAATACAGATAAAAAAATTTCCTCACACTGGCTTGTGGGAGAGGAAAGTGAGAGTAGATTAGTGTGTTTGAAATTACTGGAATTTTAAGTTTGTGGGTGTCTCATATCAGGAAATACTTACTGCACAGTTACATGAGTTCCAAAGGGACGGCTGTCTTAAAGAGCGCCTTTTCTGATCTCCCTCTGAATTTACGCTTGCCCTCCTAGTGGCTCTGTTTATAGCCTCCCCCAGCTGTGCTTTTGCTTTCAGGACTTTCAAAAATCGAAGAAAGGGAAAATACTTATATTATGTTGAATGTGTGGAAAGCGTTATACAGGTCTTTCTTTTTTTTTTAACATAGTATCTTATTTTTTTCTCTCATGGCCTGCCATGGTATGGGTATTCTGATCACCGTTTTGTCTTGCAGTTTATTTATGGCATGATTTTATTTAAGAATTACTTTCATGAAATAGAGTACACACACACACACACACACATATCAGAATGAATAGCTGTCTCTACCACCTAGATTAAGAAATATATTCTAAATAAAATTGAAGACTCCTGTCAACTCTTTGACTCTGTTTCTCTTATTCCTATCATAGCAGCAATTTCCACGAGTTCATCCTTCCATACGCGAAACTATTTCATATTGCTTTCCATATTTCAAAATACATTACTGTTATCACCTCTGTGGCACTTTTTTCATGAAAAATATTTGCCTTCGTGTATGTTGATGCAGAAAGGGTCAATTCACATGTGTTTGACTATGTGTAAGCTACATAATATTCATTCTTTATCCATTCTGCTGGGTAATCGCATCATTTAATGTTGTCCACTGGCATACACGTGCTCCAGTGAAAACTTTATAGACATTGCTCACCGGGTTTTGTCGAGGACACGGGATCAAGGTACGGTCCCTCACATCTGCCTTATTCTCTCTAAATATAAGTTACATTTTTGTTAAATCAACATTTGTTGTGTGCATTATTATGAATATAAAATACGATCCATAGCTAAAGCACACAGGGAGCAGTCGTGTGTCTCCTCTTACTACTTAGGATGGTTCATTGTGATTCTCAACTTGAGCGGATTCAGCAAAGCGCGCTTTGGTGGAGGTGCCCCTAGGCACAGAGGCAGCAGACTGAGGGAGGCTCTCCGGGGCTGTGGTGTCACCCGCAAATGGGCTTCATCCCGGCTGGAAGGGAAAGGAGAGGAGCGCGGCGCATCTCATCGCCCCCAGGCTGCTTGCGGGAGGGCATCTTCTGCTGCTCTCACCTTTGGGCTTCGGCCTCCAGGTTCTTCGGCTTTCCTGCGCAGAGTCGCACTGGCGACGTCCCGTGAGCTCCCAGGCCTCGACCTCAGGTTGGTGCTGCATTTGGTCTTCTTCGGCGGCTACCGGACCCTCCGGTTCTCCGGCCTGCGGAGGGACGGCGCCCGCGGGCTCCCCGACCTCGGGTTCTGTAACCCCACCGAATAAACCCCCTCGCACCGTCATGCGTTATTGTCTATCAACTTCCTTCCTCTAGAGAACTGTAACTGTCAGACTGTGTTTTTCACTATTGTTACTGTGGGCTAGGGAAATAGGTGAAAATTGCTTCTTAGTTTTATAGTTAGGAGTCTTTTAAAAGCACACAAATGGCACTTTGATAAAAATTTAACTTGGTAAAATGGAAGAAAAATCTGTGTCAGAAAGAAGATAAAGAAAAGCAATAAGAGCGTAATTTGCACTGTTTTTGTTCCATAATTATGTCTCAGTTTGCATGTATTTTTCATGACTTTTCATGGACAATGACCTAGAGAGCTGGTGTTTAGTTCAACCCTCTCAAGTTAACTAGACTGCTTTTCTCTTTATATCCTGATCAACGGAGCTGTTCATGGAAGTTCATATGGTGACAAAAATTTTTACTGGACAAATTAAACAAGCAAAACTATCAGAACAACGGCAACAGATTGTACTCAATGCTCCAAGACAAAAGGCAGGAGGTCTGAGGTTAAAACAGCAGAGACGACCGAAGGAAGTTAGCAGGAGTTAGCAGGACGCAGTTAGGACATTTGCACTTGCTCACTGACGCTCACTGCAGTTAGGTGTGTAGCCGCTGCAAAGATGGGAGGCCGGGGCACGATCCTTTGAGATGACATCTTGAATAGGTTGCTTGAAGCCCTTGTCAAAGACATTCCGAGGTCGTAAAGTATCAAGAGGCTGAGAGGTGTGATACCTCGAAGAGGCAGAGGAAGGACTGAAGAAGTTTTGTAACCTATGTGTTCTGAGAAAAGAGAAACCAGGGGCATATCTATACACAGGAAGACACTTGTATAAAGTTTACCAAGATCAGGGGAACGTTAAAGCCATCTTTTGGTCATTAAAGAATTTTCTATTACTGAGTACTCATCCACAGCTTGGGCAGTGGGAAGGCAATTAAACTTTCCTTATACCTGAGGGTAAAGCTCACAGCTCAGTGGATGGGGTGGGCAGGGTTGGCCAATGCTCTGCAATGCGTGGAGTCAGCACACCCACCAAAGACCCGTCCTGTTGCGAACATCAGCGGTGAGCCCGCTGAGGGATGCTGAAATCAGCTCTGTCACAGAACATGGTTGATGTTTGTGGACTAGAAATCCTAGCAGCTAAATGGTGACTGCATCCTCTCTTTTACTATGCCATGGGGCAGGACGCACTTCCACGAGTGCTCTGTATCTCTGAGCACCAGTTTCTTTGGCAAAAGGCACAAAAGTACCCAAAAATAGAACACATAAATCATCTCTAAGATATTCTTTGATTGCTCACAATTCCTGGAAGTGACATGTGGTTTAAGATAATCACAGATTATATTACCAAATGATTAATGAAACAATTTTTTTTTTTTTTCTGCAATACTGGGGATTGAACTCCATACCTTCAGACTGAGCTATGTTCTCAGTGCTTTTTTTATTTTTTGTCTTTTTGAGACAAGGTTTCATTGTGCAGTTCAGGCTGGCCTTGAGCTCACTTTGTAGCTCAAGCTGGTCTCGAACTTGCAAAAGTCCTCCTGTCTCAGCCTCCTGAGTGCTGGTATTACAGGTGTGCACCACCATGCCTGGTCAACCTCAGTCTTTTTAGAATTTCACCTTCTGTTTTAAGGTAGTGTCTCCTGAAGTTGTAAATTGCTCAGATTGGCCTCAAACTTGAGATACTATTGCCTCAGGCTTCCGGAGTGCTAGGAATACAGGTGTGTCCCACAATTCCCAGGTTTGAGCCCTCAGTTGATTGAAAATTATACATAAACTTTTATTGTTTCCTTTTTTTTTTTTTTTTGTACTGGGAATCAAACTCAGGAGCTTGAGCTTGCCAGGCAGACACTTTCACCACTGAGCTATATCCCCGCCCTATTGCTTCATTTCTTATCTTTAAAAAAAGTCTGAGTTCCATCTCTGCATAAGGAAAGTCACATGGGATAAATAATATCTGAAGTATGTGCTTTCAATGTTGTTAACCCCCTCATAATTCCAAAAACTGGGTTTGTACAGAGCAATGACTTATTTATACTGTGTGTCTTTGTCTCTCAGTCTTTTCAGTTATGTTATTAAAGTACACTTTCGGGGCTGGGGATTTAGCTCAGCGGCAAAGTGCCTGCCTGGCAAGCACAAGGTCGTGAGTTCAGTTCCCGGTACCGGAGAAAAACCAAAAAAAAAAAAAATAAATAAAAATAAAGTACACTTTCATCTGTAAAGTATCTCAGAAGTTTGATCATGTTTGAGTAAATGCAAACTAAAAAGTATCATAGATTGCTACTTTGCTATGTGACTTTAAAACTATAATATACACTGTTTTATGTAGTTAGAGGTTTTTTAATCCTTTATTTACAACTGACATGGTAGATGCATATACAATATATTTATAACAAATCTATTTGCATTCTATTTCTGAATATTGGATATCCTTCACTTGACTCTAACATCAAGTAAACTTCTCCCACCCTGTATCTTACTTTATGCTTCCCTTCTGTGGTAGGCAGAATAAATTTGCTTCCAAATCTGTGTGTGCCCTAATCCCTGGGAGCTGTAAATACATTGTTTTATAATGCAAAAGAGACTTTGCAGGTGTGATTCAAAGCGTGGATCTTAAGAGGAAGAGGTTGTCCTGGATTATTCACATGGGCTCAGCGTATGAGCCCTTAAATGAGAGAACCTTTCCCGTTGATGATGATGAGGAGAGAGTCATCACTGCTGGTTTTGAACATGAAGGAAGGGGACGATGAACCAGAGAACACAGTAGCAGATAGAGGGAGGGAAATACAAAAGGGAGCAAATACTCATCTAAAGCCTTCAGAGAGGAACATTACATGGCCTACAATCTTGATTTCATCCCAGTGAGACCCACATTAGATTTCTAACCTTACTACTGTGAAATACTAAATGTATGATGCTTATGCTCCCAAGTTTATAATAATTTGTCAGAGCAGCATAGAAAATGTTAACTCATTCTGAATTTTCACCTCGCCCACTCTATAGGGCTTTTATCCTCACTAGGCTCCTTGCTCTCAAAGCTGCCTTTGCTCTTCATCTCCCGTTATTGTCTTAATTCTCCTTTAACAATATTGGAGTCTGTGAATCATTTCTCCTTTATTAAAGAAACTATTATATTTGACTTGGAGCAAAAAATGCACAAACCTAGCTTTCTTCTCATTCTTATGCTCTCATACATGATTTTATTATTCCATTGCCATGTCTGCATATAATATATATACGAAACTCCTCACACTCCTAGCTCTAACATGCAGCTGTCTTTCTACCCATCTCAGCTGGCTGGCTAATCATATGGCAAACACTGTCCGTTGTTGGAGTCAAACTCCTAGGAATGACTATGGATTTCTTTTTTATTAAACTAACCTCATCACATTCAGCCCTTTAGAAAATACTGTCCCCCTTAATTCCAATCTGTCCACCTCTCCTTCACGGTTCCAGTCCTAGCCACTGCCACCGCGTGCCTGGACACTGCAAAACGCTTCCTAAGGTTCCTTTGTTTCTGTGTTTTCCACTCCTTTTGCACCATATGCTCTCAAAATAGTTGTTAAAGGGATTTTTAAAAATAAAATCTAAAAAGCAGAATCACTTCCCTATCCTCTAATGGAATCACATTTCATTTATAGAGTTATTCAAACTCTAAGCTTGTTTATTAGCTCACATTATATAAAATCTGCTGTTTCTATGGCTTTATGTCGTAGAACACTAGTTAGCAGTTCGATCCTAATGTGCATGTAGACCTTAAATTTGTTCTTGCACCTGCAGTTCCCCTTCCTCTGCCATCTCGGCGGGGTCTTCGTATCACCGTAATTTCAGTTTGGAGATGAGGAGGACGTCTCTAGTCATGAAATGTAAAGGAGTCATCCAGTCACTCTCTGTTCTGTGTTATTTCTCTGCACAGCATTTATATCTTTTTTCCTCTTTTTACATGTGTTGACCCGCTGTCCCAGGTCCACGGCAGCAGGTGTCCCCGCATGCCCCGGTGGGTGTCACTCTGAAGATGAGCCAGCGCCCGTCACATAACGCACAGCACCATGTAGTGTCCCCTTGGCAATGAAATGTCTCTAAATCTCAAATTACTTTCTGTGAGAACCATTAATGACCTTATATGCGTATAATGCTTTGATAAAATCTATATAAACACAATGATAATTTGAACCGAAATCTTCATCACTGAAATAAAAATACGTACCAAATTCCTCCAACCGGATGCCATGGGAAGGACGCCTGTCAGGTAGCTTTGCTCCAACCCTGTCACACATTACAGTTTCATTTCTGCGGGCCTTTTTCCCTGATTTGTAGAATGGCCAGGTGTATATCCCAGTCCCCAGAGCGCTATCACTCAGTGCACTGCCGCTAAGATGCGTTGTGAGACAGCATGACGGGGCACTGGCTTCTTTTCCCTCTCCTGCTGCAGCTGTTGTCTGAGATTTCAGGGAAACCAGTCCAGACAGTTGGTAGAACAGCCAGCCTTCCTGCAGCTTAGAGAAAGCTCAATGACAGTCTTCACTTGTAAGAAAGTTCTTTCTTTAATGTCAAATGAGTTTAATGTTCAAAAGTATTTCCTAGGTTTCTGGCTTGATATGTGCAGTCAAACTCTTATAAATACCGAATCTCCTTGTTCCCTTTTTGTACACTCTCAGTTTAGTTAATTTAGCATGTGGCTGGCCTGATTGTTGCATAGAAATTCTCCGTCCATTTATAATTACAATGAAGATTGTGTCTGCCACAGGATAAAAGGTCAGTAGTAAATATAGAAGTATTTTTGTATAAAATAAATATTTCATCTTTTAATTTGCTTTACATTGGTTTTTTAAAGATGCAAAATTCATGAAAATTCACACATTTTCGCAGGAAGATTCCATTATGTGGAAAGAAATCTAAATTACTTTTCCACCTTATTGACAGTTCTTGCAGGTTGATAGAATAGGTGATACCTATGAATAAAATTTCTTTCCACAATATTATCTCCATTACAAGATATTTAATAAAACAGAAGCACTACTGTAAGAAAAATTAATTATTTTCAGCATATCACGAAATTTATTAGTTGCTAACATCACACAAGGCCAAATAGCAAATGAGAGTGCTGAAGAGTTTGATTGTAAGTTGTTGACTAGAGAAAGAAGACGTTCTGGAAAATAAAAGATGCAGCTAATGCTTTGCCCTCTTAGCCCTGTTCGCTAATTGGAAAATGCAAGGTTGAAACTTAACAGGGCCATGCATCTATCAACTTTTATAAACGAACATTGAAGGCCCTGTGTGTCACTGCTTTAAAGAGAATTTTAAAAAAGTAACAAAATAACAACACAGACAAAAACAATAAAAATGATACAGGATTTCAAAACAAAATGGTAGGAATTAACAATGGTTGTTATATTGCATATTGTTACCTTCAGTGAAGTTGCTCAGATTACCAGATGTAAGAATGCAAGATTGATCAAGTAATTAAATAGAATAAAAAGTAACTGAAAAAATTAGAAGAGACGCAGAGCTTCACTAAGCAAGACAGTAGGAATTCACCAGTGGTTGTTGTGTTACGTATTGCCATCTTCAAATTAGTTGTTCAGATTCCCAGATATAAGCATGCAAAACTGGTAAAAAAAAAATTTAAGTATTAGCTGTTCCTTTCAGTAAACCATTAGACATCAAACGCTAGACTCAAATATCATGGTGTTGTGGCCACTCCCCACCCTATTCTCATTTGTGTGGTCTACTACCATGAAGATTCCTTTGTTCCTGGTCTGTTATTTCCCCATAATAAATCTAAGGCCTCAAACCTGGCACTTTCTTCATTGGTGACTAGGATGCCTGCTTGAGAGCAGTAATGAATGCACCAACTTCCCTTAAGATATGAAAGAATGCGAATACTGGCTGCCGGCCAGGCTCTGCGTTCTGAAATGGACCTAGCTCACAGTCGTGGAGATGCTTAGAGCGCTTTCTGACAAGCAGTGCGATACTGAAGGGCGCTGCTTGAGTTTCACAGTCAGTAATTCACACCTAACGGTGCACCTTCTATACTTTTTCCACCTTAATCTGCCACTGGATTACTTTGAAGCAAAATCCAAACACCTTATCAGGTCATCTGTAAAATTCAATTATGTTCTTATAAGACATGGATGGACTGTAGCTATAAACTCTGTCCACAATACCATCATTTCAGTCAAAAATCGCAATTCTTCAACAGCCTCAGGGACAAGCAGTGCCCACGTTTCCCCTATGATTGTGTACGTTCCCTGTACCGCCATCTCTCTTTCCTCTTTTTTTTATTCTTGTTAAGGTGCCGGGTAGTGAACCCAGGGCCTCACTCATGCTCTCCATGCACTCTACCACCGGTGCGTATTCCCAGTGAATTTTGAGACTGGAGCTCCCTAAGTTACTCAATTCTAGCCTGAGACTTGCCATCCGCCTTCTCAGTCCCACAGGGAGCTGGGATCACAGGCCTGTGCCACCATACCTAATTTATTTTTCTTTTAAAAGTGTTCACTTCAATTGGTTGATTCTGCTCTTAAGCCACTTTTAGTTTATATTAATAGTAGTTCTCAGTCACTTAGCAATGGAATATGGAAAACTTTTTTCCTATACTTGAGTTTTGCTTTCTTAATCTAAAAAGTAAATGGACTCATTTAATCTTTTAATAGGAACACAATATATTAAATAAAAACAATTTCCAGTTTAACTACAACTGCCAAATGATCTAAAAATGGAGTAGTCAGGTTAGAAATGCAGCATGTCCGGCACTAGAGAGTGACAGACTTGTGGGGATTACTAATCTTTTAAATATTTACTTGATTTCTCTATTTCAAATCAGATAAGGTAACACCTTTTCCATGTTATGCTCTTCTGTTTTATTCAAGTACTGTGGCAATTCCTGTCAATAGGTTTTTTCTTTGTTTCTCTTTTCTCTCTGTTTCCAACCACGATTACCTTTCTAAATCTCTAGTGTGTTTAAGGAATTTATTCCAATTAGCTGGGGTCAGAAGGTGATGTTTCGGATGTCTCTGACGCAGCCAGATATCGAGTTGCCCATAGTAACTCCTCTCCTAATAAGTGAGTGGGTGAAAGAAAGCCCTGAAAGTGTGGAACACACAGACTAATAACCCATTTTCACAACATGTGTTTCTGGAGGAGAAAGGAGGTTTAGAATTGAACTGTGGGATGACTTCTCAGGCTCAAGTTCCATCTAGCAACATAACAAACAGCAAGCAGACGTCAGTCTCCACCCCGGTAACGGTTCTCAGCTGCTGCAGACCCTTAACATTACTATTCTTCTCCTGTGATGACGGCCAGAGGTCAGCCTGACAAATCCTCTCTTCTCGATTCCACAGCCATCTTGCCCCAGCTTTCCGCAAGACAAAGCCCCACCGCAGCCCATATTTTCTGTGGAAACAAGCTACAGGGAGATTATTCTTACTGTGAACTGTTGAAAAACAAGTCCTTATTTTATATTTTTGCTTTTAGCTACTGCTGCTTTTATAATCAGCAGATTTAAAATATGATCAGTTTCTTTTTCTATTTTTTAGTTATCCTTTGCCAAATTTGAGACTCTGCAGATATATTGTTTTTAGATTCTCCATGCCAGAGTTCTTGTATTTTTTCTGCTATGTTATTAAAAGTTATAGTGCACCCATTTGTCTAATGACATAGCTTTTTAATGTAGGAACCTTTGCTATCTTACTGTGATTATCAGAAAAGGCACAAAACTCGCCACTTCTTGAACGTTCAGTATTTGCTGGTTGGGGTTTTGTTTGGCGTATTATACTTTGTAACACATACTCATGCAATTATTTCTTGTAATCCTTATCATCCCTCAGGAGGCACGTATATACCTTTCTGCAGGTGAGAAAATCCAAGTTAAGGACAGCTAAATACCTGGGCAGGTAGCAGAATAAGAACTGCAGCGCTGGCTTTCTGCATCATCAGTGTCTAATTGCGAACCTGATGACTTTCCCGTCTTTTATCTCAAGCCTTCCCGATTCACGGAGAACTCCGCAGCCTTTGGAGAAGTCTGTCTTCTCCTACCCATGCTTTCGTGTATGGTGTAAAATGTCTTACATGTGCACAAATTTGGCAAGCAGGAAACTGCTGCTGCAAATGCCAACTACAATTCCACAGGATATTTGTAGATTTGGTAAATGGCAAAATTTAGCTTTTAGTATGTCTAAAAGGGAACTCAGTATCATAGTCTATCTTCTGACATTCTAACAAAAATAGAGAAATGTATTTTTAGAATATAAATGCGTCCTTGCAATATGCTGCCAGCAAGCCTTTTTTCCAGTTAGGTTTTCTAACTGCCCCCATCAAAATTTACGAATTGCCTGAGGCACTAGTGACAGGAAGACAAACCTTGAACTTAATAGCTCTTTGCTTAGCAGCGGTCACACGTCAGCAGTGTGTAGCGGGGTACTGGATTCTTTTTTAGTAGACATCGTAGAAGCTGGATTTATTTTCCCACAGCTATAAGGATTACATTGTACCCTCCCCTAAGCATGGAAATGCTGCTAATTTTAGTCCATGCTCTGTCCACAAGCTACCTTTCTCTTCAGCATTATTTAGTTGTCTGCCTTAGCATAACTGTAGTGAATGACCATGATGAAGAAACATATTTAGGACAAAAACTACCCTATCTTTCTAGTTGGCAGCATGGTGAGAATGGATAAAATGTTACTGGGTAACTATCAGTAGTAGGACAGCACATTAATGGCCAAGTATGAATTATGCAGGTTAGTCTGGAAATGTACTCATTCCAGTGTCTGCAAAAATAATGGTGAGTTTCAAACAGAAAGTGGAAAAATTAATTATTAAATCTGTCTGCACTCCTAAAGACCTCCCATCTAAACAATAAATATTTCAAGTTGTATTTTGACCTTTCTTACACCTTTCACACGGCTTCCTTTCTCTTACAAAATGCTACAGAGAGTAGAAGTATTGTCAATTAAGTAAAAAGGGTGTTTGCATCAACCTTTTCATGTGTGGAATTTAATGACATTTTAAGGTTAAAGTAAAAGTCAAACATTGATTTTTTTAGTGTCTTCTCCTAATGCAGCTAATGAATAGAGAGAGATTCCAATATAAACCTTTTAATCTTTTTTAAACCTTCAGTAACAAAAGACCTATTTTTTAATTTAATTTTTGTTGCCAATTTTTTTCTTCACTGACAAAGATTTAGGACCAAAAGAAACATGAAGTTGAGATGACCTGAGGAATTCAAATCCTAAAATCCTTACAAAGCTGTGTGCTAAAATAAAATTAATTAGATGAATCAAATGTATTCATAAATCTTTCAGAAATCAGGAAACTGAAAATCAGAATTCAAGAAATGTTAAGATTGGATAAACAGGGTAATTATTTTTTTGTTTGTTTGTTTTTTTGCCAGTACCAGGAATTGAACTCACTACCTTGCACTTGCCAGGCAAGTGCTGTGTCACTGATCTAAATCCCCAGTCCTAGGGTAACTATTTTTTACCTAGTACTAAAATATATTCTATAAAATCAGGATTAGTATAATGAAGAATAGAAAAAATTATATAAAAATATATACAAAGAAGCTGCAATATTTAGTACACAAGGATCTGACATTTCATACCAAAAAAACTCAATGAAAAGTAAGCTGAAGAAATATCAGAGTTTCATATTTCACAGGCAGTTTGTGTGTGGAGGGAAGCCAGCCCAACCCTGTGAGCAAAATTGAGACTGTAACAATCCAGATGATTGAACACTCCATTAGAACTCTGAAACTATCTCCTCTTCCTTCTTGAGTAAGTGATGTGGACTCAGGTTTCTTACATGTAATGGCATCACATTTTCTTCCAGAAAATTATGTTTACACTGCTTTTTTCAATCACAAGGTTGGTAATGTTTATAGTGGGCAAGTAGAATCAAGTAAATGTTCTCTTAGTGGACAATATGCGTAATTCCATGACATTTAAGTAGGAGAACTAGCGGTATTTTATAAACAGAATTAAATACAACAAAAGCAAGAGCAGAAGATTAAGCACAATTGTGTCACTTGATTGGCTTAGGAACTTCTGGGACTAGTAAGAACACTTCTGGGCAAGTCCAGAGGGGTACAGCCTCATGACCTTGAGTACTGTATCTGGTCTCACACTCCTTCCTCTCTGGTGCTGTTCCTCTGCTCTGCTTCCTGGTGACCATGAATGGAGTATCATTTCTCTGTGATGCCCTTCCTTGTGATGTTTCTGCCTTGTACCTGGCTGACAATGGGCTAAATACCTGAGAAGGTGAACTAAACTACATCTCCCTCCCTTTAAATTATTGGGTGTTTAGTTTTCTGTCTCAGTGATGGGAAATCTATTACAAAAAGTTGGTACTAGGGATGTAGAGCTATTGCTGTACCTGTTTTTTACCATATAGTTTAGAGGCCTTTCATATTGATTTGCAGAAGGAATCTGGAAAGTTTTGAAGATGTTAGTTAGAGAAGCCCTGGAAAAATTAAGCAGACCCGGAGGGATGGTTCTGGTCAAAGCTCAGAAGAACAGAATACTCACAGGAATATGGACAGTAAAGTTCAAGCTCTAGACGTTTCAGTTGGATATGAAGACTTTACTGACAATCAGATTAGAAGTTGTGTGTCTCACAAAATGTTTATCTCCAGTTTGCCTGTCTCCTAGGACATTGATTAAGGGCAGTGGATTAGTTAATTACTTAATCTAGAGAAAATTCAGACTGTAACATTGGCATTGCTGGCTACTTTTAGTCAGAGTTAGCCAGATTTATGGTGAGAATAAAAACAGAGCAAAAAAGTTGAAAAATTTAAAATTTTGGTCTAGAAGAGAACATGTGTAGCCTTGGAACCAAAGGAGGTGTGGGTGCTGAAGAGATTAGTGTCATTTAAAAAAAAAAAACCCAAGGACTTTCTACAGGAATATGAATAAAGATGTCTTTGGGGCATTTTAGAAATCAGTAATGTCCCACCAATAACAGAGTCAAGGATTTAAAAATGTAATCTTTTCATTTGAGAAGAGAGACCTGGGCATCTGCTTGAGAGAGGCCTTCAGAGGAGTTGGTTTCCAAGGAATATTTTATCTGTGCTCAGCCACTCAGTGATGCAAAGTCTGCTGTAGCCATGCTCCAAAGGGGCCTAGCTACTGCTTCTGTTTACAGCAGACAATGGCATCTTTCACAAGATGCTATTTTTTTATTCTAAAAAAATTTTAAAAACAATAAAAATGATACAGAATTTCAAAACAAAATGATAAGAAATTAACAATGGTTATTATATTGCTATTATTATCTTCATAGCAGTTGCTCAGATGACCAGGTATGGGCATGCAAAATTGATTGAACAATATAAGCACTAAGTGTGGAAATTAGTGTGGAGATTCCTCAAAAAAACTAGGAATAGAGGTCCAATTTGACCCAGCTATTCCCCTTTTGGGTATTTTCCCCAAAGAATTGATGCTGGTTTTTTAATGCCATGCAGAATGCAAGCATTTTGATGTCAAGGAGACTTTTACCCAGATTTCAAAGGAAGGCCTGGGAGCCAGGCAAGGACTCCTCAATCGGCAGTTGTGAGAAGCTGTGGGAATGAAGCCAAAGGTGCAGTGGATACTCCAGGAAGTTGGAGATGCCGGGACTGTTGAACACCTGCTGAGGAAAGCTGCAGGTCATGAATGGAACTAGTTCAGAAAGAGGTCATGTGGGCTGCAACTGGTATGGCCACAGGGGCAGGACCTTCCAGTGCTTTCAGAGCTCAGATTTTACCAACATGAACCCCAGACACCAAATATGGAGCTGGAGGACACACTGTGTGCTCTGCCATTTCACTCTTTCAAGGATCTGATTCTCGTCCCTCCCTTTCTTACTCCCTTTTGCAATGGGAGTGTTTATCCTGAGCCATTGTATCTTGGGATTATGTAATTTTATTTTAATTTTTACCAAGTCTCATAGCTAAGAGCATGCCTTGAGTATCAGAAGAGATTTTGACTTTTGAAAAATGCTGGCGCTGTTGAGACTTTGGGGAAGGATTATTGCGTTTTCGGTTGTATGCAAGGTAGTTGTATTTTGTTAGGTAGAATTATGAGTTTGCATTTATTTGTGAGTTAAATATGGTTTGAGGAGCTTTTCTTGAGTGTCAAGTCGACAAAAGCTGTAACATAGTGGTGAAGCTTGCTTGTGTCAGCTGGATTAGCTCGGAAGTCGCTCAGCAGATTTGTGGGGCTCTCTTCTGGGTATGTCTGGGTAGGTTTCAGATGCTGGGCCTTAGGCATCTCTAAAGACATAACAACTCAGAATCTCTAGGATTTAGAATCAAGAATTCATGTGAATTTCTAAAGAGCTTCCCAAGTATATATAATTTGATTTTGAGAGTTGGGATTATTAAGAATATTTCTAATGCATTTTACTGTACTAATCACAGTTTGACTTCTAGAAGCCACTCAGATGAGGCAGGAGGAGCACATAGGGAGCCTAGGTATGTAGGAAGTTCTAGGCCACATGGGACTGCAGAGCAAGACCTTCTCTCAAAAAGAAAAAAAATAGTTCTCTACAGAGAATTAGAAATAGAGGTTAAAGATCTGTTTTTAACCTCTGAATCATCTTTTGCAGTTTTGAGTATGCTCCAATGACTGAGTGTAGATATCTACTATCAAACAACATGTGCCTCTGAGTCATATTAAAGTGATGTTATCAGTAATATTTTGCAGTAGGAGGGATTTTACACATAATCTAGACAGATTGCTTATTTTACAGAAGGGAAAAAGCGGAGTAAAATGTTTAAGAGATTTTAAATTTAGATCTTTATCAGAGACATGGTGACTTGAAAACAGTGTACAAGATTTGAAGTTTAAGATCTTTCTAGTTCACCACCCTGCTTATATTTTAAACATGTCTGTCCAAAACTAAAGCGCTGTCTCATAAAGAAAATTATTAGAATTAAGGACAATGACTTATACTCGTGTTTTCATCTTAACGACATATACCATGCCTTTACAAAACTGACTCAGCTTTGGACTCTGGGATCTCTCTGACTCATTTCTTGACTCATCTGGAATCTGTATGGTTTTAAAATAGGTTAGGCAGACACACAGTGTTTTGGTTTGAATCTGGTAAAGAAGCACCAATACAGAGTGTTTCATTTTCCTTTAGTACTTTGAACGTGTCATCCTCTGTGTATTTAAAATTTCATTTTATTTTATGTGCAGTTTTAATACTTTAAGTTGCAGATGTCTAATGCTTTAGTTTTATTTGTGTTGCTGTATTTTAAAGTAGATTTTGCTTACAGTTTAAATAATTTCTGTATTTTTAAAAATTATTTGGTTTTATTTCACTGAATAGTAATGCTTTTATATTCACATGATCAATCTTTTATCCTGACAGCTCTATTTTACAAAAACATGATATAATTGAGAAATTCTCTGCTTTGGAGCATGATAAAATATTTAGAAGTATCTCTCCTTTATGATAATATTTGTTCTATAAGGATACTCATAAACATAGAGATTTTTCACATTTACAAAAAGTGACTGATGAAAATAAATACTTAAAAACATACTCCAACCCAGGTGATGTCACTGAAACACAGCAACTCTTCCTCAAGCTGGAAATGCACATCAAGACTTTGGCGCCTTCTGATTCTGTGGATTCACTATTGTGAGAAGAGGCAGAGTTGCAAGTGGGCTGGGAGGAAGGTTTGGCCAGCCCAGCTCGGTGAATCATGCATGCCCAGCCTTCCTCCAGGTTTGACTGCAGACCCCACATTTGTCAGTTTATGTCATTAGACAGAGGAATTATCACCAATAACGGACTGACTGAGGTTAATAAGCTTTCTTCCTAAAATTAAATAGGTACAGGGAATTTAAAGTCTATCACTAATTGTATATAATTGGCTAACTGAATAAGATTATTGCCCTTTAGCTCTTGAGTAAATCTATTTTGACTGAGGGAAGAGAATGAAGCAGATATTTCTTAAATACAAACATATTTTGGGGTGAGCAAGTCTGACCATCATGGCGTGGTCAGGGCCTTTAAAAAACACATGGGGTTAATGCACCATAGAGGACTTTAAGGAATGTGGATAAGTGTGTGTGTGTGTGTGTGTGTGTG
>NW_004955441.1:17526690-17535990 GCF_000276665.1 Chinchilla lanigera
AGAGAGAGAGAGAGAGAGAGAGAGAGAGAGGCTGAAAAGGTAATGTGAAGATATTTGTCAGTTCTCTAACTCAGTCCCGGTCACTGAATGCAACAGATTTCCAAATAAAGTTACTTTCCAAGAGAATGACATTCAATTCAGTGCTGAAAATATAGCTATTGTGTTTCTACTATGTGTAGAGCATCATGACAACTAAGGAAAACAAACAAATAAATAAGCGACTCCAATTTCTCTGTTATCTTTCGAGCTAGTTCAAATAAGAACACGTATAATGATTTTTTTTTTTGTAACTTGAATAGTCATAAAACTACAGAACTTTTATAACTGGAAAACACTTAGATGTCCTCATCTCTGTTTCCCTTGGCCCACAAGAAAGTAATTGAGTCCAAGGGAGGAATGTCCTTTGCTGGGTGCCAGGAAATCTTTTATCATTGTTCACCTTTTCAAAATAGTCTCATCTGGCTCAGAAAAAAATGAATGAAAAGATAGGCAAGGGTTTTACTGTAATTGTAATCATTATATATTGATTATGAGCAATTCTTTTAATTGTATATACAACCTACAGAATTTCTCAGACCCTAGTTTGGCTCTGAAATACAATTTTGAACAATTGATTGCTCTTTCAACAGGTAAGGCTTTAGCACGCTTCTCTTCCTTTGCAGAAATCTCCGATTCTCTTAGATCACTGTGAAGACCAGTGAGAAGTTAGTCCTTACCAGAGTAATTTCCAAAGTTATCTTCAGAGGTGACAGGAAAGCTAGAGAGTTAGCCAAAGAAGTCAAAGCCAATTAGAAATTCTCACCCCCCACCCCACCAACTGTCTTAAACACTTGGCCAGTTAGAGGAAGGGCCATGTTCTCCATAGCGGTTGGTGAGTAGCTGCCAGGTGAAAATAATTTTCTGACAGGCTCCCTTAAATTTTCTCTAAAAACCATCAGGTAGTAACACAAGATGGCCTGACATATTTGGAACACACTGACTGGTGTAAAACACACGACATAGGAGTGTTTGTCATTTTCATTGCAGAAAGCTTCTTACAATTTCCTCACAGACTACTGATTTCTTCACTTAGTTCTCTCCTTGGTCAGCTCAATTTAGAGATCTTTCTTTGGATCAAAGAAATGCGATTCAACAACATTTCTGTCACCTCGTGGCACCTCTTTACCCCAATCCCACAAGCTTCCTCAGAAATTCCTTCTGGAGTAAAGTCTCCTTTTGTTGTCGGTTCTTGTTGAATTTAATTTCTTGGTTCTCTGTGTAGAGTAAGTTCCAAGGCAAATTGGGTCTCTGGTGAAGGACACAGGAGACTGCATTATGTGTGACAAAGGTGACCTGCCCGGTATTACCTACACGGCAATTATGAGGTCATCAAATCTCAGGCCCCAAGCTGTACATGTATCTAGCTTACTAGGATCTAAATCCTATCCAGTGAATCAGTGTCCTATTTGGAACAGTCAAAAGTTAGGAACTTACGTGGGGATCTTATAATTTTCTTGTCAAAATTTAACAGCAAATAATTACAATGGATTAACTTCTCCCTATCCAAGGTTGGAAGGTTATTTTTCATTTAGATAGCCAGAAAAAGAAGACATTAATTTGCTAAACAGTTTTTCCAAAGTCTACAGGAATATATCATGGAAAGCAATATAAAGGAATTTGTTGGTGTGGTGGAAAGAAGATTAGATACAAAATACAGAGAATTTAGCTCAAATTCTGGTTCTAAAGGCTAGCTTTTTGACATGCAGGCATTTATTAAATCTGGAACAAAAGCAACTGTGGTATATTTCAGTCCTCTAGATTAGTACCTTTAAGATATGTGAAGTACACTATGTAGCTGTGACATACGAAGATATGAAATCATAAATGCTTATTAGTTCTCCTTCTAATTTCTTCTTCACAAAGTGGAATAAAAATGTTCAATAAAATAAAGCTTAATATGAGCAGCAGACAATCCATCAGCATGAGGAGTATAATTACTGCTTTGTTTGGATAAATAAAACAAAATTTTCCTCACTCTTTATTAATATATCATCAGTTAAAATGCAGCAAAGAATGTATGAACAACTCTATATTTATGATATTCATATGAGCTTTTAAATATATCCTGAGATTCTGTTTCAACCTAATAAAAAGAATTAATTCTTTAATGTATAGAGAAAATTCTATATGAAAAAATTATGGAGCTATGTGGAGTTAAAACTAATAGTTAATATGTACAGCTTGCCTAACAACACAATAACAGATAAAAAAAGGTCTGTTAACTAGATAATTAAATAAATGTAGACAGCAAAATTTTCATGTCTGTAACAAATGTCACTAGATTTGTAACATGGACAAAATACTAGTACATGGTGTGAAACTGGGTTTTGCACAAGGTTGGAGCTCCAGGTGTCAGGGGACTGTGGGAAAACTGCACTAAACTTCTTTACGTGTCCCTAGGAATACTGGGGGTTGTTTATGTAGATTTTGTTAAAAGTGACCAAAAAAACCCATACTACTATGTACTTGAAATAAAGTTTCAAGATTTAGTTAATAAAGAATTGTTATTCTAACATTTGATCTTCTTGCTCTGAATATTATTTTATAACATGTTCAGTAAAATATATATCTATATATCATCTCTCTATATATATATATACATATATATCTGAAGATAGTATCAAGCTTTTTCTTTCTGTATGTTTGGTACTGACTGACACAATTTAGAATGAATTCTTTATCTTCCCTTCCCACTGCAGGATTCCATGCATTGAGGCACACATATGCCCAGTCACAGGGGCGTGCACGTGCTCATGCACACACACACAGACACACACACCAGTCAGACTTGATTATGTTTTTATGAGCAGCAGACAGAGCAGATGGTAAAAACTGTGAATTCCTAGCAACAGATTTTGAGACCATAATATTATTCTAGCAAAACAACAAAACATAGTATTCATGTAAACTGATCAATATATAGCTCACTAATAAGTCCAAATATTTCTAACAACTTACTAAGGAATTAAGCCAGTAGTAATTCTGCTTGTCGCCACCTTCAAATCACTTTACTCTTGCAGGAAAATAAAACTAATTTAATTTTTTTGTCAAGGAAAATTACTCATACTAAAAGACCACAGGAAATAGAGTTGTTTTTAAAGACAAGACTGTGCATAGGGCTGTTTTACCTAACATAAGGAGAAACTTAAACACTAAAATCAAACAAACAAACAAGAAATCTACTTCTTATCATTCACAGAAGCATCTCTGAAACAGATTTTTAGATTTGGAAAGCACAGAAGTATATTCCATTAGGGAGAAAAACACACACACACACACACACACACACACACACACAATAAAAAGACAACTTTATTATTCAGAGAGAAAAATAAACCTCTAGAAGAATACAAGAAATAAAATATTCAAAGAATTGAGACCTTAAAGGGGAAGTTGGTACTATTTTGACATTTGTAATGCAGAGTCTGTAAAGAATCACAGGCTAATCCAAATTAATAATAAACTAACACATTTTTACACTATCTTTAAAAAATTGTCCAAAAGTCTAATAGAAAAGTTTAGCATGCTGATCTGGTATGCTAACTAAATGGGTGAACACTGTTGGCATAAACAACATGTGAGGTCAGGAAAGGATTTCCAGAATCTTTTTTCTTGTTTGCTTGGCCAGCTTTGCTTTAACACAAAAGGGAAGATGAGGACGCTTTGTTGTTTACATTCTGCAAAGTTTATTCTGTGTCAGTGAAGCTCCACAGACTGTAACATTTAGAAAATCACCTTAGTAAATTGTTGTCAAAATTCCCATTGTTTATTCTCATTTTCTCTTCAAAACAAGAGAAAACCACAGACACATAAGAGCAATCTGGGCTGGAGGAAGGTCTTCTGTTATAGGGTTAGCACTAATTTTTTCTCCTTCTTCAAATTTTGGATTCAAATTTTAGAATGTCAAAAGTCACTTGACTGTCATTGTTTATGATGTTTAATATTTGATTAAGTTAAATGAACAGCAAAAAATTGTTGATTGAACCCTATAAGTCATTAGGATAGGCTGTGGGGCC
Source organism: Chinchilla lanigera (assembly GCF_000276665.1). NCBI lineage: Eukaryota > Metazoa > Chordata > Mammalia > Rodentia > Chinchillidae > Chinchilla > Chinchilla lanigera. The sequence goes on from NW_004955441.1 coordinate 17,530,746, forward strand.
AGTAAAGTAGAGCTTATTACCACAGTAAGGAGGAATTCCACACGGACAGGGACTTAGGGGTTTTTTCAAAGGGAGGAGTTGGAGTGGCTAAATATAGAGTTTAGTGTTTTGACTTGGAGTATTTTTAAGTACTATATCTATCTTCCCATATACTAATGTAATGGCTTGGTCAAAGTCAACGTTATAATAAATAATTTATGTAGTATTGATGAACACCACGAAGATTTAATCTTGATGAATAAACGGTTGTTTGACAGACAAGTTATCTCAGTTGGGTGACCCAAGCCCACAAAAGAACTCTTTACATGGTAAACAATTTACTCTTCTAGAAGGAAAACTAGTTTAACAGTATGTTGTTTGGGTAAGTGGTATTTTGGGAGTTTCTGAGACTAACAGTGAAGTTATTTATCATTTTACAACTTTATCTTCTCTGCAGAGTTCCCATAATAAGTAATAGACTTGTGTTGATTGAGAGATCTGTTATTTATCTATATAATTATGCCATGGAACTGCGGACATCTCAGTTTTCCTTACTGAATTCACATGATCTCCAAAATCAACACCTCAATGTATATTTAGAGATATACTAGAGCCTGTTAGGAAGAATATGGAACTATCTTCTTAGGATCAAATCCTCTCAGGAGACCTGAAGGTAGCTTGAAGTAGAGAAAACAGAGATCTGATGTGTTTGATATAGACCAGCGTGTTTGATTTCTTGAGACATTAAGCCAAATTAAGCACATGACAAAAAGGACAGTGAGATACAGTTCTTTTTTGTTATTAATATTACCTGATAAAGCATCGTAATGTGACATTATCTAACTAGTTCTCCACCCAGACAGTCCACAGCAGGTCAAATGAAACATTGCAAGATGCAAGCACAGGGCTTTCCCCGCCTTTGCATGGCGAGAGGAGCCGCTCTCAAGGACAAGCAGCGGGTCAAGGCCTGCAGACCATCTGTCTCCTCTGTTATGACTCAGAGGTCCCGGCGGCCGGCACGGCAAGGCGTGAGGGGGGCGGTTCAGGTGGGCTGCAGCGGAGGTTCGGAGGTTCCCGGCACGTCCTCAGCCCCGTGGGTGTTTCTGTGCAGTGCTCAGAAGACTGCCGCAGGCAGGCGAGAGCGGAAGATCCCAGATCTCAGCCGTGCTGAAGGAATGTTTAGATCCCCTCATCCCGACTTGCCAATATCTCTGAGGGGGTGGCGAATGTAAGGGTTTATTTCTGTGTAAAAGGAGGTAACATTTAGATTCTTGCTAGATTGGGTTATATCGTCTATGCTTGTCTGCTAGGCGTTTATATTTTTATATATGTGTTTGTAATACATATACATATATATAATATATAAAATTTAGAGGAATAGTAAAGAGAGAAAGTGTTTGTGACCTCTAAAACTAGTTAATTTTCTTAAAAAATAGTCTTAGACATAACGCAGATGGCAGACATTCAGATTTTGACATGTGGGGGCAATTTGAAAATATTTCTGAAGTCCTTGATCAGATAACATTTTCATTTTAGTTTCTAATTTAAAAGTTATAAAGGTGAAAGATATAGCTTAATTGTAGAGTGCTTGCCTAACACATGTGAAACCCTGTACTTGACACCTAGCACCCCTGAAACAAAGTAAAAGTAAGTTTTATAGAACTGTAGAATTTTGTAGAACTAGTTTTTGCAGAATTTAAGATAAATTTGAATATCAACTTTCTTCTACAGGAATGATTTTTCTTTGTCTTTTTTTTTTTTTTTTTTTTTTGTACCAGGAATCGAACTCATGACCTCATGCTTCCCAGGCAGGAGCTGTGCTGCTGAGCTACATTCCTGGCTTCATTTCATAATTTTAAAGATCTATTCCTTCTATTGCTGCCAGTCCACCATTGAAACATTTGCTAATCTATTTGTAGTCTTAAGCTTTGGTCTATTCCTTTCCTTCAAACATATTCAATAAGTTTTTTGCTTCAGTGAATATCATGACGACAAATGACAAAATTTTCTTCTTTCGAGGTACTCAGGTATTTCAAATGCATTATCGTGAAATTAGCTCTTTCATGTTTCTTGTTTATATTATTTTTAACAAAAGGCCATAAAATAATCAGACAGTTTTAAGATGTACTGCCACTGGGGCTAAAAATGGTGACCTTCCTAGAACAGGAATAGTGGCAATTACTGCCCTCTCGCTTAAGAGTGGGCTGGACGTCACAAATTTGGTATCTGTCCCTAGTGCCTCGCTCTTACTTGCAGGCTGATCTGACTGCCACACTGCTTCTCCGAACTGTTGGACTGTGATAAGTACCACGAGAAGAGACATGCCATTGGGCCTTCTCAGTTCTGTGTCCTTTTGCTCTGAGTAATCTTGTCCGTGTTAGGCACATGGTGAATGTTTGTGAAATTAGTGTGGGACACAATTCTTATCGGTGCTGAAAAAACGGTCATAGTATTTCCTTACCGGAGACATGAGACAATAATTATCTGGCACAGAAACATGTCCTGTAATTGGCAGTGGAACAGCACAAAGGGTTGAATACAGGGATCGCACACGTCATAGCCTAAACTTGCTCCTCAGTTTGGAACCATGTTTTTGAAATCAGTGTAGAATCCGCCAAACTCTAATGAATCTGGTTGGTCCATCCAGGATGTTTAGGGTGCTTGTGGGCATGTTGGTGGACAGAACTAGATACTACTGCAGCTTCTAATCTCTGGACCATTGTTTCCATAAAAACTGAAACTAATTAACCTTACAAATAGCTTCCAGCCTATGCTATGCTCTGAAACATTCTTGCCCCAAGATTGTCAGCATTCAAGAAACCAAGGACCAGGAGTTGAGGTATCGATACAGCTGGGTGTTGGCCATGTCTCAGGCTTTTTGCAGGCCTGAAAACAGATCTCTTGCTGAGAACCAGCCCAGTGCCTTGCTTGCCAACCTGACTACCTGCACCTTCTCACCCAGCCTCCAAATACATGAAGCGGATGCTAAAGAGGACAGAAATTTAGACTTATTTAAAATTAAGTATTGAATTGATTTTCATTTTTAAACAGAAACAACTAACCATTACAGGCATGGGTTGCTTAGCCTGACTAGAATAAATTAAATAAGCATTCATTAAGTTTGAATCCATATCTTTACTCAATATTCCTTTCATCTATGAAATAGGAAATTATTTTACCTTAAGACACTAAATTATACACTACTAAATTAAATGTTATGCTTTAATATGTAAAAGTTAAGCAGTAATATACACCTCTCTAAGATACAATATGGGGAATTAAAACCATATTGAGAACAGTAATCATTGTAGTATCTATGTAGGCCAAGATAACTCTTTCCTACATAGTATCCTATTTAATTCCCAGGCTTGAAAAAAAGATTGGTTTTCATAGGCACCAGCTTGTAGGTGGAAGAGTTATTTGTAAACAAAGAGCCATTGGACTCTAAAATCAACTACTCTCAAAGCCAACAGAATTCACAGTATTAATTTCAAAGTGAAGCTGTTCCCGTACAACAGCACACGCCTGTCCCCTCACTCCGCGATCAGCACAGTGTAATTACGCCTACGGAACACTCAGTTTGCGTACAGCGAGCAAGTTATTGCTTTACTCTCGGAACGTATATCGCTGACACAGTGCAGTGACTTCTTCCTGGTGATGAGAAAGAAGACTCCTGGTTTACATATCCCGTTAATAGAAATTATAACATACTTTTCTCTAAATAAATGCAATAAAATAAGCTATTTTTACCTAACTGTAACAAATTCAGTACGTGAGTGTGGTTAGAGCCTCCTACCATGTGACTGCGTGGGAGTTCCGGGCATCAGGTCAAAACAACTGCATCTGGTCAGGCGCTTCACTATTCGAACTAATTCATGGTGGGTACTGGCTCGCTGTCCAGATCAGGTCATAGGAATATTTCAACAGAAATCCTTTCAGAAGAAGCATTTTGAGGGGCAAGTGCATTGAATCTAGTCTTCACAGAAAAAGAAAACAAAATGATAAAACAAAATCAGATTATCATGTTCCAGTAAAAATATCAGAAGACAAAACAGAGAATAGAGAGGTAAAGAGTAGATGAGGTTTACAGGAGGAAGTATTATAGGTCAGAGCAGGAGCCAGACCAAGGTGAAAGCAGCAGGATCGGGAGGAATGGTGACCTTGACAGTGCGGCGGTCAGCCAGGTGAAAGTTGCTTTCCTTCTGCCTGCCCTGTGGCCTCTACCTCAGCTACCCAGCCCCTCTGCCACTGCTGCAGGCTTAGCACATCAGCTGCTGTGGCGCTGACCGTTTCTCCTGAGGCTCCTTGCCTGATGAGAATGCACCAGTGTAAGTTGCTGTATTTCTAAGAACTTAAGAAATGGGAGGACAAACTGGAGTTGGGAGCTCAGGTTCCAGCTGGAGGTATTAGTGGGTAAGAGGGTATTTGCAATATGGAGTGAATTGCAAGGTTGTATTCTCAAGTCAGTTTCATAATGAAGATTATTAAAAATGGAGATTTTTAAAACAAACTGCCAAGCCTTCTCTTCCTCCTTTCCATTGTCATGTATGGTTGATCTCAAGAATCTTCAATTTAATATATCCCTGGGAATTTTCTTATGACTGGAAATATTTGATAAGCCAGGCATAATGGATGGTTCATGCCTATAATCCCAGCACCCTGTGAGGCTGAGGCAGGAATACTCAGGGTTGGGGGGGAAAAAGATGGTTGATTTATAAATACTAGTTCATACTGGGATTAAAATGTTTGAGGATATTTGGGCTGGAGAAAATACTAAGATGTAGGAGCAATATAAATGCTGATTCTAAATGTTGACATTAAAGCTGTGGGCAAGAAGTTGTAGACATAAATGTGACTCTAAAGCATTACCAAAGTCTTGGTGAAGCATCTTAAATGTCTTGTTGCATTACCTAGTTATGCATTTTAGATCTCTGAACTAGTAGCAAATACTTCTTAATACCTTGAGATCATACTCTTAAGTGAAATAAATTGAACACACATGTGTAAATAACGCATGGTTTCTCTGGTGGGAGAGACTGGAAGTGTAAGGACCAAAGTGCATAGCAGATATTCGCAGATATTATCAAACAGGAAGAAAACGCTCAAATGGGAAGGGGAACTAGAAAAAGAGGAGGGGAAAATGAAGGAAGAGAGCAGGGCGTGGTGGCACATGCCAGTAATCCTAGCACTTGGTAGGCTGAGGCAGGAGGATTGCCATGAGTTCAAGGCCAGCCTGGGCTACAAAGTGAAACCCTGTCTCAAAAAA